>NW_024723643.1:0-25601 GCF_018991925.1 Homarus americanus
GGTTAGGTTATGTTAAGTTAGGTTAGGTTAGGTAAGGCTAAATTAGATTTTGTTTGGTTAGGTTAGGGTGGATAAACATGGATTAAATTGGATAGTTATGCTTGTCTGAGTTAAACTTAAGATAGGTGGGGGTGACATAGTTAAATAGTGCTTAGATTAGGTAATGATAGGTTATGTTAGATCAAGATAAGTTAGGATTTGTTAAGTTAGGTTAGGTTAGGTTAAGGTAGGTCCTGATAAGTCAACGAGGACACATCACAACAATAGTTCACATTAGTTTAGGATAGCAAAATAGCTCATTAACTATTTTCAATATTAACTAAACTACTTCTTGGAGATTTTGTTATTCATTTACCAAACATCTATAGTTACCTGTTATGTTTATATAGAGGGAAATATGACCAGGTAGAGAGGGATACAACGAGTGAAAATCCTCATCTGAATAAGTAAGAGCATTTATCAGGGTAGAGATAAACCATAGGAAATGTGGTTCCTCTCTCTCTCTCTTTCATGTCCTTCTTCCCTCTCCCCCTGCCCTCTTCCTCTCGTCCACTATCTCCCCTTCTTCTCCCTTTTCTCTCCATCCTCATCAGCTCTCCCTCTCCCCCGCCCCTCCTTATTTTGGTCGGAAAATAAATAGTGAAGACCTGGAGCGCTGTCGTAATGATAATGGTGAAGGACTCTAGACGGGCAGAACTCTTTTTTTTTCTCTCTCTCTCTCTCTCTCTCTCTCTCTCTCTCTCTCTCTCTCTCTCTCTCTCTCTCTCTCTCTCTCTCTCTCTCTCTCTCTCTCTGTCTCCAATTATTTTTCTTTTGTATTTTGACTTAAGTTTCTGAATTAATTTGTGTTTACCTTCTTCTTTCACCCTTGTTACTCCAACACACAGACACAGAGACACAGACAGACACACACACACAGACACAGAGACACAGACAGACACACACACACACACACACACACACACACACACACACACACACGAGAGATACCTTGACCCTCCTCCCTCTCTCTAAACATGCAGGTCCTACTCCCACATATCCAGCACCCCTCATTCATCCCTCTCTCTAAACATGTAACTCCCTCCCACACACACACACACAGAACCCTTTTATCCCTCCCACTCTAAACATGTTGGATTCCACACCCCCCTCCCCCACCTCCTGTACAGTACACACACTCTATCCCTCCATCTCGATATGCAAACGGCATCTTCACCCACACAAACCACTTTAGAAATCCCTCCTACCCCTTCCCCTACCCCTCCCCCTTCCCCTTCCCCTTCCCCTTCCCCTTCCCTCGTCTTTGTGTTTGTCTTCTTCTTTTTCTTGCCCAAAACATCATACACCATGACCAGAACACCCAATCTCTATTCCGTCTCTTTTCCCTGCTCTCCCTTTCGTTTCCCTTTCTCCTCCTCCTCCCCCTCCTCCAGATCTTACCCTTATCTATCCCCCCCTTTTCCTCTTCCTCATCCTCCTCTATCTACTCCTTCTCTTCCTCTTTCTCTTCCTCATCTTCCTCCTAATCCTCCTCCTCCTCCTCCTCCTTCTCAACGTGCCTAAGACTCCATATTTCATGACCAGAGCGTCAAGGCAGGCAGGCAGGGACCAGGTAATGTATTGATCGCAGGTCTGGGGGTGTCGCCAACTGTTTGTTTGGTCGCACCTGCCCGCCTGCGATGAGCTACATTACTCTACCTGGAGACCATCTAATTACCGGACACGAACCCGAAACCTAACTCTTATTATAGATTATCTTACCCTGTCCTAATCTAACCCAGACAACTTCTACCATAAACCTAAGTTAATTTACTCTAATCTAACCTAACTAACCCTTAATTTAACTAAGCATATTGTAACTTAAATAACACCTAATCATAATCAACCTGAACTAACCAAATCAAACACGTAGTATAACCACATTCTCGCTCTTAACATGGATATTCGGGTTCGGTTCTGGGTTCGAGTCCGGGAGGTTTAATTTGGTCCTTTCCTAAGTTAACTCGCAGGTGTCGTGTTGTGGTGAGAGACAAGTGAGGATGGGAGTTGTCTGCAGGAATGAGAACACTGTGTATATTCCAGAGATGTATAGTGTGAGGGGGGGGGGGGGGAAATTAGACCTTTTTTGGTACATAATTCTTAGAACAGGTATTAAAGTCATGTGTTTTTTCTTACAAGGAATTTATGATATGTACAACAATGTGAACCTCCTTGCTCTGTCTGTCTGTCTGTGCACCTTGAACTTTCTCCCCATCTGCCTCTTTATCTCATTCAATCTTTATTCACCTCACTCTTTCTCTCTCTCTCGCTTTCCTTCATCTTATTATTTCTCTCTAGCAGGCATATACCACTCGTTTAACCCCCGGGTCAAATAGCCTCATTAACCATTGTGTCTTTTCACTACCTGTATCCTGCAACGCGTTAAATAAACACCTGGAGTTTCTGTCGCAATATTATGTATGATAAATAGTCTTTGAAAATTGCGCTAAATTATACCTCAGGGAATTATAGCATTAATTAATGAGGTCATTCTTCTGCTGGAGGTATTTTTACACAGGCAAACTTAGAGCTAATGCTAGAGTTTGTTTGTATTACAGGTGATGGTAGCGTATTAAAACACCGTAAATTACAGTTCAGGTAAGGTAGTTGTTTACCTGCTGGACATTTCACTAGTCAGAGGCTGTGTTTAGGAGCGTCATGGGAAGTTTACAAGCCGATAGTGTAATTCTGTGGAAGTTATTGTGGAGGTGCTCGGGAGGGAGAGAGAGAGAGGAGGGAAGAGGAGGGAGGGGGTGGTGCTAACTGGTTGGGTCTTTCATCCTAGCAGTCAGAGAGCCACAGACAGTCACAAAAAGGCTGATAATTACCGTTTCCAGCTGTCTCGCCTGAACAATATCTCGACAACAACAAATACCAATTTCATGTAAAGAAGAGATGATGACGGGAAAGACGATTTATTTGCACGCTACGCAGGTCATGGGTTTTGGGCCTTTTCTGTCTTTCTTTTCTTTCTCTAATTGTCTCTCTCACTTTCGCTAGTTCTCTCTCTCTCTCTCTCTTTTACGCTTTGTTTCATTTATCAACTTTTATTAACATATTTTTATCTGGTTAAATCTGCTTATTTTTGTGGCCGATTATCTCTATTAAATTTAAGTTGTTTGTGTGAGATTAAATCGGCTTATGGGATACAGATTTTATCGTTACAAAAGGTAATAGGAATTAATTCGGTCAAGGTTGGGTTGGGTTGGGTTAGCTTAGGTTAGGTTAGGTTAGGTTACGTTATTGCTGTTATTATAGTGATTTAATCATGTTTTTTTTTTTCATGTGATGAGTCCGTGGTTAGGCTAGCAAATGGTAGTTAGAGATTAATTAACAACTCAAACGTAACAAGCAATCGAGAGAGTAGTAGTTGTAGTAGTTTGTTCGCAATTGGTAGTTAGAAATTCAAGAATAACAAGCAGTTGAGAGAATCCGTAGTTAGTTAGCAAATGTTAGTTAGAGATTCATTAACAACTCAAACCTAACAAGCAATTGAGAGAGTGAGTGTACCAACATTGCCTGACAGAAGACGTTGTAGGAGTGATGATAGTAATAATCACTTAATTGTCAGCAGCACTGGTTTGACACATAATTGGCCATTAGTAATTACATGCTGGAGAATTTTAATTATGGTTTACCTTCACGCAGGTAGTAATTACGAGGTGTGTATGTCGCTACCTGGTGGGCTAATTAATGGATAGTAAGGCTGGAAGGTCATTAATTAGCACCTGCGGGGGGGGGGTAGGGTTAGGTTAGGTTACGTTTCGTTACGTTACGTTAAGCTAGGTTGGTTAAGGTTAGGTTACGTTAGGGTAGATTAGATTAGATGATGATGATGGTAGTGATGATGTAGTGATGATAGTGATGGTGATTATGATGGTAGTGATGGTGATAATGATGATAGTGATGGTGATTATGATGGTAGTGATGGTGATAATGATAATAGTGATGGTGATGATGGTGATAATGGTAGTGATGGTGACACTCCCAGGAACATTTCACCATCTACGGGCTGGAGAGGACCATCTACCATATGTTCAACACGCGATATCATTTGGGTTCCTCTTGACGCTAAACACACACCCGTCCACGGAGAGAATGGAGGAGGGAGAGAGGGAAGTTAGAGGGGGGGGTAGATGGAGGGGAGGAGGGAGAAAAGGTAGGTGAGGGGTGAAGGGTTGGAGGGACGGAGGGAGGGAGGGAGGGAGGGTAGGCTGGGCTGGTGGGAGGGGAAAAAAGGTAGCAGCGGGTAGGGGTGGAGGGTAAGATGGAAGGGGGAGGGGGGGGTAGGATGGAGAGGGAGGAGGAGGAGGGTCACAATTTTCTGGTGTTAATGAAGGAGTGAGGGAGGAGAGGAATGGAGGGGGTTAGGTTAGGTTGGATTAGGTTAAGCTAGGTTAGGTTAGGTTAGGTTGATAAGCAAGTTGATTTGGCATAGACACTTGTACTACCTGATTGGTAATTTGACTTCAGTGTGACAGTGTCGAGGGAGGCAGTGACAGTGTTGAGTGTGGCAGTGACAGTGTCGAGTGTGGCAGTGAAAGTGTCGAGTGTGGCAGTGACAGTGTTGCAGTGACAGTGTCGAGTGAGGCAGTGACAGTGTTGAGTGTGGCAGTGACAGTGTCGAGTGTGGCAGTGAAAGTGTCGAGTATGGCAGTGACAGTGTTGCAGTGACAGTGTCGAGTGAGGCAGTGACAGTTTTGAGTGTGGCAGTGACAGTGTCGAGTGAGGCAGCAACAGTTGAGTGTGGCAGTGACAGTGTCGAGCGTGGCAGTAACAGTGTTGAGGGAGGCAGTGACAGTGTTGAGTGTGACAGTGTCGAGTGAGGCAGTGGCAGTGTAGGGATAACTCTGAAACACACACACACACACCAACCCACACCCGCCCCACCTACACCCACACCCACCCACACCCACCCACACACAGACAAGAAACTGATATATTATTAAAGCTGTGGACACGGTGGGTAATAACGGGACACCAAACCATTAGAATCATTGGGTCATTCTCAAGCCCACAATTTAACAGTTCAGAAATAAGACACGTGGTGATTTGTGGAGGGGCGTGGTGAATTGTTGGTGGTGACTTGGTGGGCGTGGTGAATTGTTGGTGGTGACTTGGTGGGCGTGGTGAATTGTTGGTGGTGACTTGGTGGGCGTGGTGAATTGTTGGTGGTGACTTGGTGGGCGTGGTGACTCGGTGATGGGCATGATGACTTGGTGGTGGGCGTGGTGTTTGTGGAGGGTGTGGTGAATTGTAGGTGAGCGTGTTGATTTGTGGTGATTTATGGTGACTCGGGGGCGTGGTTATTTGTGGTGGGTGTGGTGACTTGTGGTAGACGTGGTGATTTGTGGTGGTGACTGGTGGGCGTGGCGACCTGTGGTTAGGATAAGTTATGTTAAGTTTGGTTAGGTTAAGTTACTGTTGGTTAGGATAGCTTAGGTTAGGTTAGCTTAGGTTATGATATCTTAGGTTAATTTAGTCTATAGGTTAAGCTAGGTTAGGTTAGATTGCTTTAGGTTAGATTAGGTTAGGTCACATATGTTAATTTAGATTAGGATCTAATCTGTTCTGACCTAAATTAACCTAACCTACCCCTTACTAGCCAGCGTTTGGAAGTTAATCGAGTGAAATAAGCTTGGGTGTCTAATCTTCAGGTGATCCGAAAAGACTTATAAGTGAGAAACAACAGGTAGATACACTCAGGTATACATTACGAATTACACAAAGGTAATCCTTAATTAATTAAATTTCAACGGCAAATCAGTAAAGAAGTTTCCTTATTTTAGTTATTTTATTATTCACTTAACAAAAAAAATCATCTTTCTTTCAGTAACGACAAAAGATTCCGTTCAGCAGAAGTAGAAAACAGGGAGATGGTTTTAGAGGAAGAATTTATGACGTTTAATGAGGATTATTACGTCGAAATCAATCCCCGACGAGATTAACTATTCCTCGTCATTTATTTCCCCCCCACCATAAACGTTTGATCTCAACACTAAGAGCCTCGTTAAACGTTACTTTCCCGCCCTCGTTATAAACACACCTCACCCCGACTACATTATTCTCGCTGAGGTCGCTTGAAGAATTCCCTCTACTTAAAATCCCCTTTCTCTCCAATCATTTCCATGGGCTGGCAAATTACTCGCAGAAGTGGCTTGGTTGCACCGCCTGGGGGCCTCTCACTCACACCTGGACCCCCACATTCTGGTCACCACCCTCACCCTCTCCTTCATGATACATCACGGAGGAGAAACCACCCATTAACTCGTTCTGGGGATAAGAGTCGTGCCAATTAAGCAGGAACTAATAAGTGCCAGTAGCCGCTTAGCTCAAATATATTGGGTGGTGTTAAGGGAGTTAGACATAGCATGATCATCCAGCGTACGTCTTTCTCTCAGTGGTCATGATGCCCTCTGGCCCCTGCACGCACTCGCACGCCCCTCCTCCTTCCGCTACACGTTTCTCAGCGACGATGACACGCTCAGGTAATCTAAAGGAGTATATTTTCACGAGTAAGGGACGTGGAGACACTGAAGGCTGGCAGACACAACTAGCCCGTGTGACGACAGACGAGGAGGTGAACCAGTGTTTGTTGACGATAGCGGGGGGTCGAGATGGTGCACTACTGCGGGCGTGCAAAAAAAAAAAAAGTACAAAAGCGCAAAAACGTCGGATAGGCATTCTTTTGTTTTAAATTAACTTGTTATTCGTCACAAAAACTCGACCAGTGCGTTTGCAAAGTTTACTGGTGGTTTGGTTGATGTATGTGATAACGGGGAGGAGTTACGGCGAGGCGTCATCTAACAAAGAACTTATCATGGCGGCCGTGGTGTTAGAGTCTCAAGTCATACTTCATGTGAGTTAAACCTGCACCTTGAAACTCACTCCTGTTATTTGCTATAATTATATCGAGTATTCGGTATTTACGAGGGCTGTATTTGTTCAAGTTGTGTGTGTATAATTAGAGGTAATTTGCAGTAGTGTATACAGCTGGGAGGTCTAGAGACAGGTATGTTCTCTCTCCCTCCCATGATAACATTCCACAGTGGATTATCTTCGCCTCTTACTTCAGGCCACACGTGGTCACCTACCTTCCTACCTACCTACCTGGTCCGACTAGCATGCTCGCTACATCAAATTCTACATCGTTATCTATGTCATCTGGGTGATGTGTTTGTCCTAATATGTCCCGGAGTGGTGGTCGTAATGTCACTTGTTGCTTCTGGGTAAATACTTCCAGATTATCCACAGCGTTCATCTCAACACACCGACGAGTCTTACAGCTGGGTACAAGAGATGGGGGAGAGGGATGGTGGTCTTGTTTCACTTCCACACCTTTGAAGGGGAGTCACTTGAAGAAGACATACACTCATCAGGACTGTATAAACTGTCAGTAAATGAAAAATAACACCGCCATGATTTCCATTTTATAAGCTGGCAAGTGTTCTGCTCTGGCGGGTATTGAGGGGGAGGAGTTGTATAAAAGTTTTTGTTTTGGGTGTTGTGATGAACGCGTCTGAGGAACCCGACCACGTACCCTCATACATCCTTGTTTATGCCGATCTGTTGCTGTTTATTGTCCTGGATTACTGGCCTGGGTCGAGGCGTCCCATCATTACCGCGAGCTCTTGTTGCTCTTGGTATCTGTCTATTGAGGATAATGAAGGTTTTGCATGTACGCGATTATTATTTTATTCTTGGTTATTTTCAGTTATTTTGACCTTGAGATTATAGGTGAATTATAAGGTTACAGGTAGATACACTGCTCTTGTTATATACCTGGAAAGGGTCAGCTAATATATCACCATATTAAACGAGGTATCTTTGGTTTGCATACGTAAGTGCCCGGTAGGTGGAGCTGACCAAAGCCACGGACAAGGAACACGAGAACAAAGATAATAACACGAGAACAAGTTTAAATGCTATTAAAGTTCAATCAACCTTTGAACTTGAACATAACCACCAAGAGAGACCCTGAGGAAGCAATGTAAACCCCCCCCCCCAAAAAAAAAGAATTATTATCAAAATCTGTTTATTTACACAACCTAAGCATTTTCTGGCTCATAAGAGGACCAATGTAAATGTAAGTAGATGCCAACTACTTCTAAATTACTTAAATCATTGTGTGAAAACGTGTTCCCATCTCGCCATCATTGAAATCATATGTTTATTACAATAGCACTACTAAGTATAACCTTCTTGTAGACAATTGATACCTGAGTTATCCCTTTATCTATCTCTCTCTCTCTCTCTCTCTCACACACACACACACACATCTGATATATTCACTCTTACTTGCATCTACGGAAATACCTGCCATTATGTTCTCAGGTACAATTATCGTTACTACTAAAGCTACTACTATTACTACTACTGCTACTTTTGTTACTGTTGCTGTTACTGGTATTGGAATTTGTACTGTTACTGTACTACTACTACCACTGATATTGTTTATTTCAGCTGTTTTATTTTATTTTATCAGGTCTTTGGTATATTTAATGTTATCGCTGAGGATCTATTTGTTGACAGTCGCCCTTCTTTTGTTTATTGTGGGATATTGTGGCGTCTATAGACTTTAGGGTGAAGTGGGATCAAATTCTGTTCGGTGGCTTGTGGTATAGTGCGTCAGAGGAGTTTAAAGTGAAGGATGGTTTAAAAATGTTAGTCTTGCGGTCATCGTATTCAAAGGGTTAAAGCTATCGTACTCAAGAGGTTAAAGTCATCGTACTCAAGGGGTTAAAGTCATCGTACTCAAAGGGTTTAAGGCATCGTACTCAAGAAGTTTAAATCATTGTACTCACGGGGGTTAAAATAATCGTACTCCAATACTACAAATAAAACAATGACTCATACTAGACACCCATACACTTGACTCATACTCATTACACTTTAAACAACACCCCAAAAAAACGTAAAAGTCACTCGTGAACTCAACACTCACACACTCCTTTCATCACACGCCAACAAGTGGATTCACTCACAATAAATCACGTTAGTTACAGGAATAGCAAGCCATCATCATTATCATCATCATTATCATCATCATCATCATCATTGTCTTACTGCCTTTTCCACATATGCGAGTGTGGGTTAGTCGTGATTACCCATACTGGCAAGGCGAGGTTAGGTGATCAAAGAGTAACCCTTAACACAAAATAAATCTCTTGAGGCCTATAACAACACACACACACACACACACACACACACAGAGCAACAGAGACATTGATCACCAGACAGGACCACCCAAGACACGAGAGGTAGGTATTTAATTCCCAGCATCAGTCCGGCAAAACATCTACTGTACCTTCCCGACTACCTGTGTAACCCTTCCTCCTGTTCCACACACACACACACACATACACACACACACACACACACATACACACACACACACACACACACACACACACACACACACACACACACACACACACACACTGACACCATCGTAATTTCAAGTCATAGGAAAGGGAGAAAAAGAGAGTTTGTTAGAGTTCTCAGTTCCGGACAACAAAAGTTTATTATTAATCCTACTGACTTGTGCACGTCACGCTCTGAATTAATCTCTCTCTCTCTCTCTCATAAGCGACCGAATATCGTGAATAAGTCAATTTACGGTGTGTGTGTGTGTGTGTAATTTGAGCTTTATTCGTCTTTTTCATGATGATTAAATACTCCTCCCAATTGAAAAAAAAAAGATGAGTTGATGATTTAACCTGACTGTGTACCGTACCTGGCCAGGTGGGTGACGGCGGCTCACTAAGTCAAAATGTATGAGGTATTTCCCTGTCCTACACCGAGCTGCCTTAACTCTACGCTGGTGAAAAATTTGGCGCTTCGAATTATGCAAACCAGAGGTCAAATATTGGCTCAGCTGCTCCGATTCTGCGACATTTCCTCTGATTTATGAAACATTATTGACCATTTCATGCCCTCCCTCCCCCTTCTGCTGCTGCTCTCAATTTACGAAGAGGAGATTCTAATTTCTTCACTTTGTATTTTTTTTTTATCTATTTACCTTTACTTTTTGTACCTTGATCCGTTTATTGTCTCTTGAATATAAAACACTTAACGTTTCTTATTCATTTCACATTCTGCGTTTTATATTTTGTTCACAATGTTTATATTTTCTCTTCTAATCAGTGTTTGTATCTTTTTCTGACCTTGGTGTTCATTCCTGCTCTTTTTCTGACCTTGGTGTTCATTCCTGCTCTTTTTCTGACCTTGGTGTTCATTCCTGCTCTTTTTCTGACCTTGGTGTTCATTCCTGCTCTTTTTCTGACCTTGGTGTTCATTCCTGCTCTTTTTCTGACCTTGGTGTTCATTCCTGCTCTTTTTCTGACCTTGGTGTTCATTCCTGCTCTTTTTCTGACCTTGGTGTTCATTCCTGCTCTTTTTCTGACCTTGGTGTTCATTCCTGCTCTTTTTCTGACCTTGGTGTTCATTCCTGCTCTTTTTATGACCTTGGTGTTCATTCCTGCTCTTTTTCTGACCTTGGTGTTCATTCCTGCTCATTTTCTTATATTGTTTGTTATATTTTTCGTCTCTAATTTCGTTATATTATTTTAGTATTGGTTGGGTTTTTGATGTTGTGTTGGTGTTCTTCTTATTCGCTCTCTCTCTCACCTTTTTCTCCATCTTTTCCTCTCCCTCCTGTTTATCCTCCTCCTCCTCTTCCTCCCCTATACCCTCAGTCAGTACTCTCGCCACCAGAGAGGACTATGACGGCATCCCAATGTAAACAAACCTTCTCTCGCGTCTATAACATGGGAAGGGCACATCAGCACCATAACATCAACCCTATTGCACCATATTGCACCATAATTTAAGAGCCAATAATGGTGGGTAGACAGGTAGGTGCTGATAATGTCTACTAACGCTCGGATTTATGGTATAGCGGTGAAATTTTTTGTTGGTGCTTAATGGTGTGGTTGAGGAATTGTCTCTCATCTAGAGTCTATTAACCTTCTCTCTCTCTCTCTCTCTCTCTCTCTCTCTCTCATTAAGTAGCTCAATATGTCATATTTTCACTTGGCTCGTTCACCACATACGCATTGTATTAAATTAATTCAATGTCATCTTCTTTGACTAAATGGAACAAAGTGCCAGCAACACCATTTTCGCTCTCGTAATGGCATTTTCCGGCACATCGTTGTACAAGCTGCTCGTAATTGATTTTTTCAGTTAGTGAAGCAAAATTCGTCGAAAAAACGCAGGGGCGATACATTACTCTCGTCCGGAATGACGTACAAACACTTTTTGTTATAATTTATTGTTATATATATATATATATATATATATATATATATATATATATATATATATATATATATATATATATATATATATATATATATATATATATATCTTTTTCAGGTGAGTACAGACTAGTCTGCACTCACCCCTGGTACATGTGTAGAATTACACGAGCGCTGAACCCGGGTGCTTTCTTTCCTTTCCCTGGTGGCTACCAGCATACCTAGATCACGCGCACCACAGTGATTTACATTTGTATATATATATATATATATATATATATATATATATATATATATATATATATATATATATATATATATTATATATTTGTTCTGAGTTCAAGACATTCAGAGGCCTCTGAAGATGTCTTGGAATAAAGACGAAAGCTAAGGTACTCCGTTGTTTCCATCTTCCCGTGTGATTTTTTGAAGATATATATATATATATATATATATATATATATATATATATATATATATATATATATATATATATATATATATATATATATATATATATATATATATATATATATATATATATATATATATATATATATATATATATATATATATATATATATATATATATATATATATATATATATATATATATATTATTTCCTGTAGTAGTTTGAAAGTTCCTGATATTAGTAAAACTATTTCATTCAAAAACCTTGTACGAGCAATAGGTAACTGAGACGGCTATGGTGTTGATGAACGCCGATGAGACTACCTCCCTTGTACTCATTATTATCGGTGGGAAAACTAGGGTAAAGAAATTTATATAGCGTCTAGTCGTCCAGTATTCCAAATGCCTTTCACTTAACTTGCGATAATGGCCTCCCTGGGGTCCATATAGTGACGCGTCCTTACCATGATGGTCAGCCAGCTCTCTCTCATCTCCGTGTAGTCTGGGAGAGGATTGCACTACCTCCGGCCACCTGTTACTTACCAGGAATGGGACGCTTGTCACTGTGTTAATACCAGGGGCAAATCCCGGGACTTGTAATTTGCTACAATTGTTGGGGTTTATGGTCACATTTGCAAATACTGTATTCAGCAGGCGAGGTGCGGACGTTGTTGAGGGGGGCGTGACTCTGTACTGTACTGTACCGTACATGGCCTCCCACAGTGACCTCGACTGGTTACGGTAAGTGGGAAGCAACTCAACGATAGGGAGGCGGCAGTAGAGACCCACAAACACGCCCCGAACACAGTACTGTATAGTCTTCGAGGTGTCAAGGGGATGGTGTTACCGTCTGGCATTATAGATATGATAATCCCGAGGCGCTCTCAGTCCACCTAGCTGTAATTGGGGAAGTGAAGACGGTTGAGTGCAGTCTTGGCTACACGGCCTCCTTTACTTTCCGAAGACATGCTATGTAGTGTGCCGTATCCACACTGTCCCTAACTGGCAGCCATGTCTATGGGACTCACTATCACTTTTTCACAATTGAGTAACTACTCGAACACCTTCAGACAATCGCTCTTCTTAGGCAAAGGGTGGCTCAGGCAGGAGCCCGACAGCTGCCACAGATCGCTGGACTTTAATGTAGCACAAAATGTCCGACACAGCTTACACGAAACAGATGACGATCCAAACATTTTCAGTTCGTAATTCGCTAATCCGTGGCCAACTGAGCTATAGCGTGAAGTGCTCTTAAAACTCCACATACCTGCCGCCTCGCATGCTGTAAAAACATACAATGCTCCGGAAAACGCACCAAATATTTTGTAAACGACTCTAAAGTATTTTAACGAGGGTTTTACATCATCAGTAAACAGAAAGGTATTAAACCTTCAGCAAACATTGTATATGCATACTGCATGAAATATGACCTATAATGTTGTTAACACTGAACAAACTGAAAAAGACTTAAAAGAATAATATTTCTTTTTGCAACCGACCTTTTTACACATCACTTTAGCTCGTGTTGTTATACAATACTGTTGTTAGGGTAATGTTTTAATATTTGCAAGACGAATGTGAATTTGTTGCCATCCTGGTATAACTTACTGTACACTCCCATACTTAGTGTACATTATGTAAGAGAAAATAAACAGTTATAAACAGTAAGATAAACAATAAAAGTAAAAGTAAATTGTCCTTTTACAGATAAAGTTTACTGCAACACGAGGAAACTTCACTCAGCTGATCGTACGCGGGTGGACGGTGAGGCGAAGGAGTTCTTCTCTGGCTGGTTCACACGGGGATGATGATTACTGCCTTCCTGTGTATCGTCTGCTCTGCCTCCTCCTTATTTCCACTTTCACGGGTATTGTTTTTTCTTTCTGTTTTCGATTTTGTTTTATTATTTGTATTTTTAACTAAATATTTTCCAGATATTTTGGTTATCTAATACTTTCAAATATGTGAAATTTGGATATATGAGATAGCGCTGAGACAAGGGCGTTAAGGCCGATGTAACCCATATATAGGGTCACAGTTAGCCATGACTAGTTCTCCATAATGCCCACACACCCATAGTACCCACACACTATCCACACACTACCCACACACTCACACAAGGAGATACAGTGAAATAAACTGCTGTACCTAAATATTATGTAACTCAAAATATATTCCCAAAACAGCACGTTTACAGTTGAAAATAATAAAAGCATAAATAATACAAACAAAATCAATTAATATGTTTTTTATTATTTTTAAATATCAGAAATGTTGGGTCAACGCTTCTTGTTGTTCTTTGTCTTTTTCCCAGTGAAGATGTAGTCTCCCCATGGCAGGTACTGGTCCTTTTGTACATGGCAGAAAGTGGTAGTTTCCTTCTTCTTCTTGTTGTTTTGAGGTTTAGTGTGCTTTGTGGTCTGCAGTTTGTTAGATCGGGGGCCCTTCTCCTTCACCTGGCAAGGCTTCACCTCAACCTTTGAAACTTTTGTTACAGTGCGTCGGAACACCATTGTGATTTACTGACACTAACAGCTCTCTCACTGAGGTCAAATCAAAATTTGACCATACAGAAAGAATTACGGTTTAATAAGGTTGGAATTTAAAGAAATTGACAACAAAATGAAGCTCTGTTTATCAATATAGTATTGAGGACTGGTGTTTGTAGAGATGATGGATGGTGTTATAATATGTAGTGATGATGGATGGTGTTATATGTAGTGATGAAGGATGGCGTTATATGTAGTAATGATGGATGGTGTTATATGTAGTGATGATAGGAGGGTAATATATGTAGTGATGATGGATGGTGTTATATATAGTGATGATGCATGATGATATATGTAGTGATGATGGTTGGTGTTATATGTAGTGATGCTGGATGGTGTTATATGTAGTGATGATGGATAGAGTTATATGTAGTGATGATGGATGATGTTATATGTAGTGATGATGGGTAGTGTTATATGTAGTGATGTTGGATGGTCTTATATGTAGTGATGATGGAAGATATTATATGTAGTGATGATAGGATGGTTCTATATGTAGTGATGGATGGTGTTATATGTAGTGATGATGGATAATGTTATATGTAGTGATGATAGGATGGTTTTATATGTAGTGATGATGGATGGTGTTATATGTAGTGATGATGCATGATGTTATATGTAGTGATGATGGTTGGTGTTATATGTAGTGATGTTGATGGTGTTATATGTAGTGATGATGGATAGAGTTATATGTAGTGATGATGGATGATGTTATATGTAGTGATGATGGGTGGTGTTATATGTAGTGATGTTGGATGGTGTTATATGTAGTGATGATGGATGATATTATATGTAGTGATGATAGGTTGGTTTTATATGTAGTGATGATGGATGGTGTTATATGTAGTGATGATGCATGATGTTATATGTAGTGATGATGGGTGGTGTTATATGTAGTGATGCTGGATGGTGTCATATGTAGTGATGATGGATGGAGTTATATGTAGTGATGATGGATGGAGTTATATGTAGTGATGATGGATGATATTATATGTAGTGATGATGGTTGGTGTTATATGTAGTGATGTTGAATGGTGTTATATGTCGTGATGGATGGTTCTATATGTAGTGATGGTGGATGGTGTTATATGTAGTGATGATGGATCGTGTTATATGTAGTGATGATGGATAGTGTTATATGTAGTGATGATGATGGATGGAGTTATAAGTAGTGATGATGGATGTTGTTATATGTAGTGATGAAGGATGGTGTTAGTGAAGATTGTGAAGTGAGATGTAGTGAAGATTGTGAAGTGAGGTGTAGTGAAGATTGTGAAGTGAGATGTAGTGAAGATTGTGAAGTGAGATGTGGTGAAGATTGTGAAGTGAGATGTAGTGAAGATTGTGAAGTGAGATGTAGTGAAGATTGTGAAGTGAGATGTAGTGAAGATTGTGAAGTGACATGTAGTGAAGATTGTGAAGTGAGATGTAGTGCAGATTGTGAAGTGAGATGTAGTGAAGATTGTGAAGTGAAATGTAGTGAGGATTGTGAAGTGAGATGTAGTGAAGATTGTGAAGTGAGATGTAGTGAAGATTGTGAAGTGAGATGTAGTGAAGACTGTGAAGTGAGATGTGGTGAAGATTGTGAAGTGAGATATAGTGAAGATTGTGAAGTGAGATGTGGTGAAGATTGTGAAGTGAGATGTAGTGAAGATTGTGAAGTGAGATGTAGTGAAGATTGTGAAGTAAGATGTGGTAAAGATTGTGAAGTGAGATGTAGTGAAGAATGTGAAGTGAGATGTAGTGAAGATTGTGAAGTGAGATGTAGCGAAGATTGTGAAGTGAGATGTAGTGAAGATTGTGAAGTGAGATGTAGTGAAGATTGTGAAGTGAGATGTAGTGAAGATTGTGAAGTGAGATGTAGTGAAGATTGTGAAGTAAGATGTAGTGAAGATTGTGAAATAAGATGTGGTGAAGATTGTGAAGTGAGATGTAGTGAAGATTGTGAAATGAGATGTAGTGAAGATTGTGAAGTGAGATGTAGTGAAGATTGTGAAGTGAGATGTAGTGAAGATTGTGAAGTGAGATATAGTGAAGATTGTGAAGTGAGATGAAGTGAAGATTGTGAAGTGAGATGTAGTGAAGATTGGTGAAGTGCGAGATGGGGAAAAAGATTGTGAAGTGAGATGTAGTGAAGATTGTGAAGTGAGATGGTGAAGATTAGAAGTGAGATGGTAAAGATTGGTAAAGGAGATGTAGTGAAGATTGTGAAGGAGATGTAGTGAAGATTACAGTAAGGAGATGTAGTGAAGAAGATTGTGAAGGAGATGTAGAAGATTGTATGATGCAAGATTGTGAAGTGAGATGTAGTGAAGATTGTGAAGTGAGATGTAGTGAAGATTGTGAAGTGAGATGTAGTAAAGATTGTGAAGTGAGATGTAGTGAAGATTGTGAAGTGAGATGTAGTGAAGATTGTGAAGTGAGATGTAGTGAAGATTGTGAAGTGAGATGTAGTGAAGATTGTGAAGTGGGATGTAGTGAAGATTGTGAAGTGAGATGCAGTGAAGATTGTGAAGTGAGATGTAGTGAAGATTGTGAAGTGAGATGTAGTGAAGATTGTGAAGTGAGATGTAGTGAAGATTGTGAAGGGAGATGTAGTGAAGATTGTGAAGGGAGATGTAGTGAAGATTGTGAAGTGAGATGTAGTGAAGATTGTGAAGTGAGATGCATGAAGATTGTGAAGTGAGATGTAGTGAAGATTTTATAGTGAGATGTGGTGAAGATTGTGAAGTGAGATGTAGTGAAGATTGTGAAGTGAGATGTCGTGAAGATTGTGAAGTTAGATGTGGTAAAGAGTGTGAAGTGAGATGTAGTGAAGATTGTGATGTGAGATGTAGTGAAGATTGTGAAGTGAGATGTAGTGAAGATTGTGAAGTGAGATGTAGTGAAGATTGTGAAGTGAGATGTAATGAAGATTGTGAAGTGAGATGTAGTGAAGATTGTGAAGTGAGATGTAGTGAAGATTGTGAAGTGAGATGTAGTGAAGATTGTGAAGTGAGATAGTGATGTGAAGATTGTGAAGTGAGATGTAGTGAAGATTGCGAAGTGAGATGTAGTGAAGATTGTGAAGTGAGATGTAGTGAAGATTGTGAAGTGAGATGTAGTGAAGATTGTGAAGTGAGATGTAGTGAAGATTGTGGAGTGAGATGTAGTGAAGATTGTGAAGTGAGATGTAGTGAAGATTGTGAAGTAAGATTATAAAGTAAACTGTAGTAATTGAGGTTAAACGAACGCGGGTTATTCTGTAGTGTATCCGTGTCTTGTTAACGTGGAACCAACATGGCGGTGGTTCTCAATATAGATACGTTATTTTGCCGGGAATTTCTGTCAACACGAAATATGAATCAACCATATTTAGCCTAAATTAACCTAGCGGCTTTATTATATATTCTAAGATGTTTAAGTTGGATAGATCAGATCAGGTTAGGTTAAGTCAGGTTGGGTTAGGTTAGGTTAGTTTTGTTAATTTTGCCACTTAGAGGCTAGTTTATTGTGCCCCCCATACTCATCCTGTGAGTGGTAGCGCAAAGAGATTACAAAGTGGTGTTAGATGAGGTAGGTGGTTAAGTTAAGTTTCAATAGGTTAGGTTAGATTACGTCAGGTTGGGTTAAGTTAGGTTAGGTAGGTAATAAGTAGATAGGTTACGGTCGGTAGGTGGGAAAGTTAGGTTTGATTAGGTTAGCTTATGTCAGACGGGGAGGTTAGGTTCGATTATGTCAGGTTAGGTTAGATTACGTCAAGTTAGGTTAGATTATGTCAGGTTTGGTTAGATTATGTCAGGTTAGGTTAGATTATGTCAGGTTAGGTTAGATTATGTCAGGTTAGGTTAAATTATGTCAGTTTAGGTTAGATTACGTCAGGTTAGGTTAGATTATGTCAGGTTAGGTTAGATTATGTCAGGTTAGGTTAGATTATGTCAGGTTAGTTTAGATTATGTCAGGTTAGGTTAGATTATGTCAGGTTAGGTTAGATTATGTCAGGTTAGGTTAGATTATGTCAGGTTAGGTTAGATTATGTCAGGTTAGGTTAGATTAGATTATGTCAGGTTAGGTTAGATTATGTCAGGTTAGGTAAGTAGGTGGAGGTGGGTAAAAAAGGTTAGGTTAGGTCGGCAGGTTTTAGTGTAGGAGCTTAAGTAATCCCGTAAAAATTTCATGTTAATTTTTGACGCCATACATCGTAATAATCCTTATAAACTATGTTAAGGAACTGTGGTGTAATTTTTTTTGAACGGTTTATTATAAGTTTTATGCCATTAAAGAAGTTTTATCAAAGAGCGGCGTAATGAACCACAGACGTATTACCATTATGCCCTAAGTAACTTAAAACATGACTAATAACCTATGAACATGTAGTATTATATGATTACAATTTAACATAATATATTATGAATGCTGTTATAATATCTTAAGTGTGTTACAAACATGGCTGCTCATATATGCCATCCTGTCTCTGGCAAAGAAGAGATTGCAGTAAGTAAAATTAATTGCTAAAGACAAATACTGGAAATTAAACATATACTTATTACCATTATCTGAAAAGCTTAGAACCACCGTTTTATATTTATTAAAAGTTTGTAGTGTTATACATCATGTGTAAACAAGTCACAAGTTATTATTTACGACATTGCTTCAGTCCTCGTCATCAGAGTCTACTGTGTACAACAGATTCCTTCACCTTGTTTAGGCATTTCTCATCATCTGCTTGACAGTTACACATCTCGGTGCATGTCATGCTATTTTCTGATTCTTTCTGTATGAATATGACAATGATCCACATTTCCTGATGCCACATCCACATTTAACAAGTTCTATGATTGCTTCTGGAGCTGGTGGTTGGTCTGATATTACTAGTATGAAACAGTCATTGTCAATCTTCCAGCCATGCTCTAATTGTGAAAGCATTTCACTGTCTGCATCACAAGACCACAGAAGAGCTTGATACCTTCCTCTCAATATATGATACTTTAGAGTTGCTGCAGTCGCTGGTAGTTCTCCAGCTTCTGCCTGCGTTATCTTGAAGAGATGCCATCTAAGTTTGACAGTTTAGTGAAAGTCATTCGTGGACAGTAGAGCTTAAATACAAATTCCTCTAGACCAATATACATGTCTGCTGGAGGGCATTTGGTCTACTCAGCATCTTGAATGCATCTAGGACTTTTGTGTTAGATTTCATCAAAGTGCTCCAACATGCTTTCTTTCCTTTGCCAACAAATTTTCCAATGCAGTCAGATCCTGTGAAGGCATGGAAACCTGTAAGGCTCTCTGCCCAATGTGTCGTCGCTCACCAGTTCCTGTTATCATACTTGTATTTTCTCCAAGTTGAGGCTGCTTTAATATGCCAAACACATCAGTGTCTGGTGACTTGATATGTACAGTGCTGCCCTTCTGTGATGCATATACTGTATGTCCTGCTTAAGTTCTATAACTTGTGATAGCAATTTGATGGTTGAAGTCTTATTTGCTGCTTTCCACGACAGTAGATTAACCTTGGACAGCTTTTCCCAGATGCTCAATGGACCAACAATACGTTCCTTGACAAAATTTTCATAATTTTATCTTCCAACTTCATATGCACATAGATTGTCATATTTGGCATTTTCTGGCATTACAGCTCCAGTTACCAAGTTTATAAGAGCATCATTTTCCTGGGATTACAGTCACCAATAACATTGTGTAGCTTCTGTACATCAGCATATTGACAGCTGACAATAGCTGTAGAGAGCTCATGGTGTTCTGCTCTTTTGTAATCTTTATGAGTTTGATATTTTATGTAATGAACTTAATTTGAAAACCCAAATGGTAGTATATGATCTTTTATCACCTTAGACACTCTGTGCGTCATGCCTCTCAAGTGATTTTTTTCCTCTCTTACTTCTCTGGACAAATACGACCTTTATCCCATCAGAAAAAATATCACCATATATTTTCTTAATCTACAGGTGCCAAAGTTTAAAATGACGGATGGTGTTAAAAATTAACCTGAAATTTTTACGTGACCACATATTGTCTTGTTGGGTTTCTGAGAGAACTTCACGGCTAAATAGCGCCTCTGTATTGATAGCCGGTACATGTCGTAATATCCACCGCTCATAGTTATATCTTTATGTCCGTTTATTTTGTCCTAATTTAAGTATCAAAGAGTGTTTTCATTTTTAAGTATCTTAAGTATCTTTTTTCCCCACTCCTAAGTATCTAAGTATGATTTATTTTCATTTATAAGTAACTAACCATATTTTTGTTTCATTATAAAATGTGATTGATATAGACAACAGAAGTAAATATCAGCTGGAGGTCGTAAACGAAGCTGATGTGAAGTATTTTGACTCGCTGTTCCCACGAACTAATTGCTTCACTGGTTTATACCGAAGAAATAAAACCGTCAACGAACCATCCGATTCAAATGTGTCTTAGGCGATACAGGGTGTTTATGCGTCACTCTGATACCAAGAATGACTTTGTGTGCTGTGGTGAAGCTGAGGGTAGGATAGGGTTGGGTTGGGTTGGGATGGGTTAGGATTACGCATGTGTGGGTATATTCTGTCGCATTTTATAGGTATCTTGCGTCTTTCTCTTTATTCCTTCTTTATTATGAGTATCTGTGCCTATTAATACACCACCTCGCAGGATAGTGGAAGAGGAATGGATAGTAACGAGATAATATTCTTCTAACATATACCTTAGCTTGATTACAGGTAACACCAGGTAGAAGTTACATGACTCTTAAGAGTTTTCCTCGACTTGGCTGATTCAACTGTAAGACTTGTTGTATTTATCCTTATTAAAATCCTCCACCTGTAAGACCCTCCACTTGTAAGACCCTCCACCTGTAAGACCCTCCACTTGTAAGATTCTCCACTTGTAAAACCCTTTAGGGATTTGAAATACCTTCTCGTCTTGGCTCCACTAGTACTGTACACACCCTCTCTAGCCTTAGTTTACAGTAATGTTGAAGTATATAGTGAAGACTCACAGCTCATGGGTTAGAAAAACAAAAGATGCTCGTTTTATTTATTTATTTATTTATAGTTTATTTTAGAATCCCCGAAAGTTAGAACAAAATGGCTGACGGGACTCACAAGCGGGCGGTGTTTACAGTATGGACCAAGAATAAAAAATAAATGAAAAATAAAATAAATAAATCGTAAATTGGTGCATTGTTTCTCCAGGGGTAATTATAGAAGTACAAATGTTCTCCAGCAGTGGGTAACGATCATCGTCATGTATAGAGCTTCCGACGCAGGTAGATTGATATAGATGCATTACCTGGAGTTAGTGGGTTACAGGGGCCTCTTACACGATAATATTAGAGGTGTTTTTTCCTTCTGTTTGTGGCACTTGAGGTGTTTAGGTTAGGTTTAATTAAAATGTTTTAGTTATAATAGTTATATTATGATAAGTTAAGTTGAATTTAGAACTTTTGATTTGCATATATCGTGTTTTAGAAGGATTTGTTAGCTAATAAGTTTAATTTGGATACGTTTAGTTTAATTTAGATCATTTGATTTTACAAGGTCGTATTATAATGACTGGGAACCATATAGAAACCTGTTAGAGAAGTAAATATTTCTACGGCAGTGAATGAGTAAGTCAATAAGTGGTGTATAGAGCTGCTGATGCAACTTAAACGGTATATACTGTACATTATATGTTATCAGAACTTTCCTGTTGTACGTAACCGCCTCCGTCAAAGTGTCTTAGTGGCTCATGTGAAGATTAGCCTCTAGTTTATTTAACCTCAAGATTAACTACACTGGCACTGCCTGACCTGACCTGACCTGACCTACCCTACCCTAACCTAACCTAATCTAACTTAACTTAATCTAACCTAACTTAACTTCCCAGGTAGCGTTAGGTTAATCATTAGTTGAAATAAGCTGGGAGGTTAATCTTCAGGTAATCTATCTTAATTAACAATTTTGGTCAGGTGAGGCCTTCCTTACCTTACTCGAGAGCAGGAGGACTTGCTAACATCTACAGATCATCGTCAACCAAGGCAGATATTGAATACCTTTTGTTTACCTTCGTGGCTTAAGAACACATCTTAACACCATAAGACTATTCGCCTCAATACAATAATACAGTAATTGATTATTGTATTCTAATAAAATTTACGGTGTATCTTATGAACCAGATTTATTGTTTGACCTTAGTGAATGAGAAACTGGTTGAGGTGTATTGTGGTAAACATCCTTAAGAGCAGCTCTGTGTGTTCTTACGACCTAAAAGTAACACAAAAGGTAGCCAATATCTACCCTTGGTCAGTCACTTTATGTAGATGTCAATTGTGTCATTTTTCTAGACTTAGTGCCCCCTGGAGGAGAAAGTAAATACAATGTTGATTTATTTTGGTCACAACACACGCTAGTGGATTATTTTTTCCTATTTAACTAAATAATTAACACCATGTAGCTAACTAATTATATGACTCAAAGATGGTAACCAATATGGCGTCGATATTGTTCACATACTCTATGATAAATAGATGTATTGTCTGTTTAATTTTAGGAAAGAATTTAATTTATAAACTTTTGAGAATCTGGATACAGGAGTTTTGTCTTTGTGTGTGTGTGTGGTGATGATGACGGATACTTTCCTCTGCAGTGAAAAAAATATCTTGACATTGCAAAGTTTAACTGTAAGCCGAAGGAACGTTTGTAATGTGACTTATCATGTGAAATTGTAACTTGAAATTCTTTGTGAAAAAATATTTCCCTATAAAGTTTGGCAGTAAATGAAGTATTACATCAAGGTGTAACTTGTAGTTCCATGTGGAGTAATTACCTATGTGGACTATACAGCTACTCAAAATTGTAGACCTATAATGATGCAGGTGGTGTAATAAACTCTTTAAAATTCCTCCGTTTGATATAATAATGACCACACATGAACTTATAATGTGCAATATATTGATAACACATTAGCTGCAACATTACACATAGTCCAGTGTATGTGTAGTGAGGGACATCTACCTAAATGAGTTACAGAATGTGGGGTTGAGGCAAAAACTGTTGGGACATGTTTGAGATCATCAGTTGAGCCAAACGTTTTTACTCAATATTGTTTTAATGGTATTTTAGAGCGACCGAAAAATGTAAACAAAATGGCCGGCTAGGTGACACATACCTTACAAGAATTAAACATGAGATCACACACACACACACACACACACACACACACACACACACCAGTTTTACCCATATTATCACCAGACTATCGGCATACCTGGTCGGTGGACACCTGCCTTCTCCTCCTCCTCACCTTGCTGTACCTGCCCTGCCCCGAGTGTACACATATTTATGTATGTTTTTATGTGTGTATGTTTATGTACGTACGTGTTTTGAGTGTGTGTCAATTACTTGCTCGTAAACACACCAATAAAATTCCCTTTGAAAGTCTTGCCAATGGTTTTATGACACTAACTGACAATGTTATTTTTTATCAAGAGAATAAAATTGAGTCTTTAATGCTTACTATGTTTGTTTTGTTTTTTTGTCGTTTATGATTTTTTTTTACTGATAATAAGGAAAGAAACATGTGAAGTAAATGAGTGATAATCTTGGGTGTAGAATAACTAGGAAAAAGGATAAGAGAAAGTGTGGACAGGAGAAGGAAAATATGATGAATGAAGAGAGAGAGAGAGAGAGAGAGAGAGTAAAACAAAAGACAAACTAACAAAAATAAAATTATCAACAAACTTTCTCAACACAACAACAACAATACTAAACTCTGTTTATTCATTAGATATCACAGTAATACACCTGGTTATTACTTACACACACACACACACACACACACACACATATCTCTGTATTGCATTATGGAGAGTGCAGAGGAAAAAAAAATATTCTGGACCTGCGCGGTATTCGTCCGGAGGTGCGCTCGACAGTCAATACCATGAGAACGGAGGAGGAAGGAGAATTGAAGGGGGTTGAAGGGAGGGGGGTGGTGTAGGGGGAGTAAAGGGAAGGGGTTGAATTAGTGTCCAATATTGAGGGTTTTTTTTATTATTTTATCTTACATACAGCTACAATGCTTATGGGGTACTTTTTGTTGTGGCCAGCTTAGGATTTTTAGTTGATTTAGTTTATTTAATTTATTTTTATACGACAGATCATACATCCATATTGACTCATGATCCCTTCATTACCTACTTCCCTTAACCCTTAAACACCCCCTTCCTTCCCTCCCATCCTCTCCCCACCCCTCTCCCCTTCCTTCTTTCCTACCCTCTCCCTTACCCCCCCTCCCCTTCCTTCTTTCATACCCTCTCCTTCCCCCCTCCTCCTTGCTCCTTCTCCCTACCCTCTCTTCCTGTAACCAGAAATGCGCAGTTTAGAGCCGCCCATAAAAGGTTTAGTCCTGTTGTGGCTGTAGTGTTATGTATTTTGTATTTGTATTTATGCTGTTATTTTGTTTACTGTAGACGGTAATTAGATTGGATAAGGCTAGAAGGAGTTATTGATGGTGGTTTAATGGGATTATATCGTAGGTGGATTAATGGTACCTTATGGTAATTAAAACCAGGATCGCCGCCACAATGTAATTAAGGTCAAGCCCACAGCCACAATATAATAACTAAAATCACCCCCACAGCCACAGTATATTAAAAATCACGCCCACAGCCACAATATAATAACTAAAATCACCCCCACAGCCACAGTATATTAAAAATCACGCCCACAGCCACAGTATATTAAAAATCACGCCCACAGCCACAGTATATTAAAAATCACGCCCACAGCCGCGGTATATTAAAAATCAGAGCCACAGTATGTTAAAAATCACGCCCACAGCCACAGTATATTAAAAATCACGCCCACGTCCACAGAATAGTAACTACAATCACGCCCAACAGCTTCCTCAGGTCACCTCAATGCCTCAGTCACTTAAATATTATTATGGGCTGAGTACCTAGTTAATAATAGTCCTTGTTAATAATAGTCCTTGTTAATAATAGTCCTTGTTAATAATAGTCCTTGTTAATAATAGTGTCTTATGTGAACTGCAATTAACTAGCTTACCAACTACTTAAGGTGAGATTATTGATGCTAGTTGGTAATGTTACCTCCCTAGTTTTTGTTTATTTAATTATTTATTTATTTGTTAGGAATTTTATGTAGTCGAAATTAAACTCCATATAAAGCGACATAAATTTATATTAAAAACTACATAAATTGAAGGAAAACTCACCTTTTCTTGTGTTGAGTGTGAGTGAGTGATATTAGAGTGTGTTGGTAGGAATCTAAATTTATATTATTTTTGTTTATATTTCCGTGTTTTTATGAGTTTGCTTTCTTAATTCATATTCAGGTGATTGAGAATAATTCGAGGTGTAAC
>NW_024723644.1:0-27500 GCF_018991925.1 Homarus americanus
CCATGATTATAACAACCACGACTATGATAATAATATCCACGACCATGATTATAACAACCACGACTATGATTATAACAACCACGACCATGATTATAATAACCAAAACAATGATTATAAAAACCACGACCATGATTATAACAACCACGACCATCATTATAACAACCACGACTATGAATATAACAACCACGACCATGACTATAACAACCACGAATATGATTATAACAACCACGACCATCATTATAACAACCCGACCATCATTATAACAACTACGACTATGATTATAACAACCACACATGATTATAACAACCACGCCCATTATTGTAACTACCACGATTATGATTATAACAACCACGACCATGATCATAACAACCACGAATATGATTATAACAACCACGACCACGATTAAAACAACCACGACCATGATTATAAAAACCACGACCATGATTATGAGAACCACGACTATGATTATAACAACCACGACCATGATTATAACATCCAAGACTATGATTATAACAAGCACGACCATGAATTCAACAAGAGCGACCATGAATGTAACAGCCACGACTATGATTATAACAACCACGACCATGATTATAACAATCACGAATATGATTTTAACAAACGACCATGAATATAACAAGTGCAACTATGAATGTAACAACCGACTATGATTATAACAACCGACTATGATCATAACACGACTATGATTATAACAACCACGACCATGATTATAACAAGTGCAACTATGAATGTAACAACCACGACTATGATTATAACAACCACGACTATGATTATAACAACCACGACCGATGATTATAAACACGACTATGATTATAACGACCATGAGTATAATACCCACGACCATGATTATAACACTCACGACCATGATTATAACAACCAGGACTATGATTATAACAAAACGGCCATGAAAACAACGATGACTAAGATTATAAACAACCACGACCATGATTATAACAACACGACTATGATTATAACCGTCCATGATTATAATAACCGACCATGATTATAACGACCACGACCATGATTATAACAGCCAAGAATATGATTATAACAACCACGACCATGATTATAATAAACGACCATGATTATAATATACACGAGCCATGATTATGATAACCACGACTATGATAACAACAACGACCATGAACAACCAAGACTATGATTATAACAACCGACTATGATTATAACAACCACGACTATGATCGCTACGACTAACGACTATGATTATAACAACCGCGCCATGATTATAACAACCACGACGATAATTATAACACCGACCATGATTAGTTACCGACCCTGATTTTTAACAACCTCGACCGCAGTTATATAACCCACGACCATGATTATAACAACCACGACCATGATTTGTAACAGCAAAACCGCAGTTATTACAACCACAACTTTGCTTATAACAACCACGACCATGATTATAACAACCACGACCATGATTATAACAACCACCGACCATGATTATAACAACCACGACCTTGACTATAACAACCACGACCATGATTATAACAACCACGACCATGATTATAACAACCACGACCATGATTGTAACCACGACCATGATTATAACAACCGACTTTGATTATAACATACGACTATGATTATAACACTCGCCCCTGTTGATTATAACAACCCGACTGATTATATAACCACGACTATGATTATAACAACAGGACCATGATTATAACAACCACGACTATGATTATAACAACCGACCATGATTATAACAACGACTTTGATTATAACAACCACGACCATGATTATAACAACCACGAATTTGATTATAACAAACGACCATGATTATAACATCCCGACCATGATTATAATAACCCGACCATGATTATGATAACCGACCATGATTATTATAACCGGCCGCAGTTATGATAACCGACTATGATTATAACAACACGACCATGATTATAATAACGACTATGATTATAACAAGCACGACCTGAATATAACAATGGCGACCATGAATGTAACAACCACTATGATTATAACAACCACGAATATGATATACTTCACGACCATGATTTATCAACCACGACTATGATTATAGCAACCCGACCATGATTATATACTACGACATGATTATAAAAACCACGACCATGATTATAACAACCGACCATCATTATAACAACCGACTATGAACATACCACGACCATGATTATAACAACCACGACCATCATTATAACAACCACGATTATGATTATAACAACCACGACCATGATTATAACAACCACGACTATGAATATACAGCGATACGCCGAATGTAACAACCACTATGATTATAACAACCACGACTATGATCATAACAAACACGACTATGATTATAACAATCACGACCATGATTATTACAACCACGACCATGATTATAACAACCACGACCATGATTATAATAACCACGACCTTGATTATAACAACCACGGCCATGATTATAACAACCACGACCATGATTATAGCAACCACGACCATCATTGTAACAACCACGACCATGATTATAACAACCACGACTTTGATTATAACAACCATGACCATGATTATAGCAACCACGACCATGATTATAACAACCACGACCATCTGAAAGACGATGTCGCTGTACTTTCTCAGCCAGACTGCGGTTGCGCGCTAGCCAAGCACGAGCGTTCATACTTTCACGCCTCAGTAAACTGTACCACCGGACTCGCCACCGGGCACGAAAGGCCCACGATCACTTGTACCCACTATAAAGAAGTCTCACTACCCAACTAAGTAGCAATACCTGAAGCAGACCAACATCCGTCAGTGGTATAGAAAGCTTAAAGAACGCTGAGGACTAAACAATAAGACACACTCCTTCCCCTTCCTTAGCCATCTCACGAATGGTGACGCAGCTGAGCAATCAAATAAGCATTTCACAACTATATACCAGACGCTACCCAGGCCTGTCACAACCAGTTTCTCTGCTTACCTACCAGCCCCCTTCCCACTAACTTAGTGGAAGAATTTGAAGTAGCAAAACATCTGAGAAAACTGGAGCTAAAGCGCTGCACCACTCCATTGACTTGCAGTTGAATATTGACAAGGAGTTCTCCCTGGAACTTGCTAAACCCCCCTGTTCCATCATCAATGCTTCCCTTCCCCATGCAAGATGCCCAGATGACTGGAAGACCTCATATGTGTCACCAGTGCCCAAGTCAACTAGCTCACAATCCTTAAATGAGCTACGACCGAATGCCATCACCCCAATACCCAGCTTAATCTTCTAAAGTTTCGTGTTTTACTGGGATTATGTTGATATTGCAGGCGCCATAGATCCTCAGCAATTTGAGCATATGAAAACTTCCTCCTCCACTCTTTGTCTTGTCAGCTTTCTCGACTGCATATACCGCCATCTGGAAAACGAAAGACGACTGTGGCTGTCGCCTTCATGATATCACCAAAGCATTTGACCTAGTCGACCACAATATAATCATCAACAAAGCTATCGACCTCGGATTTCGAATAAGTCTTATATCATGGCTTACAGATTTCCTTAATGACCAACGCCAAGTCATACGCTTCAGGGGCTGTCTTCTCTTTACAGTAACTCACCTGTGGCGTCCCCCAAGGCACCAAGATGGGACCGCTCTGCCTTAAAAGAAACCTCTGCTCGCTGGAATTATATCGACGACTCCATCATTGGGATCGGTGTGAACAACTTGGCTCCCGACTACACCTCCCTCCAGGATATATTGAACAGTCTCCAAAATTGGGCCGCCAACAGCCACATCACCATCTACCATACCAAGACCATGGTTATTTATGCACATCAACCTCTCCTCCGACCTTGTCCCACCTTCCTCCATTATTTGGGCCCCAACACACTCCAGTTTGTGTACATCACTAAGCTCTTCGGCGTCACTGTAGATAACAAACAGTTGTCAAATCCTCTAGTTTTCTTCTCCACCTCCTCCGCCAACTCAAGGCTCTCGGAGTTCCTGAGCTCGAGCTCCTCAGTGTTTAGTCAACATTCATACTTCCTAAGCTCACCTATGCCTCCCCTGCCTGGTCTTCCTCCCTAAATGCCACACAACGGAAACACCAAGAAAAAGTGCAAAACAGGACATGCAAGATTATTCTCTCCCCCTCCTACTCCACATAACAAGAAGCGCTCAACACATTGACCCTCTCGGCTCTCTCAGATCATCACCACGACTTCATCTGAAAATTTTGTGAGAAACATCTGCACCATCCTCGACATCGTTTAGTACTTCCACCAGTGATTCCTCGTCTACGAATTGCTGTTCGACACCACAACTGCATCCAGCTCATTCGAGCTCGTACTCATCGCTATAAGGACAGCGCAGTCCCAACTATTATAAAAATTATCAACAAATCGTAATCAACCAGTGAGTTCACTCCCAGCCAACCTTACCTTTTTTTGCACTGTCACTATGTTGAAATGCCCTGGAATATATTCCTCTCCCCACCTTGCTATTATACATCATATTTGTACCATTTAGGTTATTTGTAAAATATTTGTCAATCAAATGATCCATGCCCCAATTATGTAGCTGTATATTTTCAGCCTTTTGCCTGCCATGTTCTTTCGATAAACCGTTAATTATTATTATTATTATTATCATTATTATTATTATTATTATTATTATTATTATTATTATTATTATTATTATTATTATTATTATTTATTTATTTATTTATTTTTATTTTTTTATTATTTTTTATTATTATTATTATTAGTGGTAGTAGTAGTAGTAATAATTTGTAGTCGTAGTAGTAGTAGTATTACACACACACACACACACACTGAGAGTCTAATGGACTTGACTCAGGAAACTTGTGATTGATGAAGGAGAATGTAGCGCCGGGGGGAACTTACAGCAGCCTGGACAAAATGAGCCCGGATTATACTGATCAACCGGACAAAATATACCAGGATTATACTGATCAAGCGGACAAAATATACCAGGATAATATTGATTAACCGGACAACATATATCAAGATAATACTGGCCAACCGAACAAAATATACCAGGATGATATTGACCAACTGGACAAAATATATCAGGATTTTCCTGACCAACTGTTCAAAATATATCAGGAAATATACTAATTAACCGGACAAAATATACCAAGATTATACTGAGCAACCAGTATACCTGTATACCAGGATAATACTGATCAACCTGACAAAATAAACCGGGATGATATTGACCAGCCGGATAAAATATATCAGGATTTAACTTGCCAAGACAAAATATATCCGGGTGATGTTGACCAACCAGAGAAAATATATCTGAATTATACTTACCAAGTGGACATTATATTTTGGGATTATACAGACTAACAGGACAAAATATACCAGGATTATACTGACCTACTGGATATATGACCTACTTTTCACTACCTTCGTGTTGTATTTAGCATTGAATTTGACATCTTATTCTGTAATAATCAGCTAAAACAGTCTTCAGTCATCAAACATACGTTTCAATGTCGATTTGACACATGTTATAAAACTCCCTTTACCCTGAGACAATTTGAGCTATTACTTCCCATCTGTCATCATGCAAAATGAATGAAACACTCGGATACGTCTCCATTTTTTCCTGGTCTGGTATAAGAGCTCAAGAAGTTATACGTATTGAATGCAATTACATTGTCAAGGGGTCGTATCAAATATATATATATATATATATATATATATATATATATATATATATATATATATATATATATATATATATATATATATATATATATATATATATATATATATGTAACCGGTCGGAATTTACAGGACTTTAATATCTCACTTGACTTGGGGTTTATTAAAGATTGTTTGATGGTAATTGCAGTGGAAGCGCCCCTTTGAGAAAAATCCCGAACCAGCACAAGATCACTTAAATCTACTAAACAAAATGACTTGTCCGTGACCCGTCGAAGGATAGCGTCTGTGATTGGGATGAATGAGACACACTGTAAAATTTAGACACTTATATTCCCTCCAACACTACAAATACAATCAAATAATGGTACACCAATATGCGCACCTCTTAACTTGAACTTAAAACACTACTCTGGGGAAGAAAAGTTATACATGATATTGAAATTATTAGAAACTCAGGCAACAATGAATTTAAAGTATTAAGAAATGTTGCTTGCACACATGAAACAGGCCTTAAGGGCTTTCAACAAAATTATATCACCCCAACAGATGCACAATTCCTAACCTAACTTAAACACTACTCTGGGGAACAAAGGTTATACCTGAGATCGGAATTATAAAGAAAAATTAAATGCATTAAAGGAATTAAATCACAGTATCACTCTGGTTCCACTTAGTGACACAAACATTCAAACACAATACTATCAAAATCAATTAAGAACTATTACTACACACGTCAAGATAATATCAGTAACTGAAAAAATGGTACTAACTACACACAAAAATATTGTCACTATTATTGAGATGTTACTGGGTCCACCAATACTCGTGAACCATGCTACAACCAACTCAACATACACCCGTAATAATGGAGATAAGATGTTTCTCTAGGTATCCCCTAGACTTCTGGTCTCAGTGTGTGACCATTAATCTACTCAGATAGCCTCAGTGTACTCTCAGTGCGTCCATGGGCGGGAAGAGAGAACGCCAACAGGTGACTATGGCCAGTAGGAAATACCTCTATCTGACCGAGGACACGTGGTGTGGTGTTGAGCACCCACGTGGTAAGAACTGATCACCCAATGCTGATGCTGGCCCCGTATCGTTTTAGTTGTGGGGAGCACTCGTTCACTCAAGAGATCCTTTGCTCCCCACTAACCAGTGACAAGCCTGCACTAATCGTTCCAACGGCGACAATCGCCAATCATCAATCCTCAACGGCAGTCTCAAACGGCAGTCAATCTCTCCCAGTCATCACTCTCGCAGTCAATTTCTCGCAGTCAAGTGGGTTTTGACGGAACCCTGAAATTGACTCACTGTTAGCTCTTAATAACTTTATCACTGCCCTATCTAACCCCTATCTGAGATCGAATGAGACTTACTTGTTATACTGCAAGAGCGCAGCACAGGTGACTAGACCACGTGACTATTTTTGTGGACGGACGCGCAGGGATGTCTTGTAGGTCCAATCGCTTTCACGTGACTGAGGACCAGCCAGGGTCGCGTCTCTCCAAGGCGCTAGCTTAGGCCTACGTAACATATTTTCCGCCTAACTAATAACTCCTTGGGACACCCGTAACATCATTCAGACTAATAAACGATCTATAATAATTCCAAATTCAATAATAGTCCCTTAACTTCATGAATCGCATCATTATTAATTCGGCAAATTACATTTAATATCATATAGGCCTAGTTCCACAACCTCTCTCTATGTGCAGGGAGCGCTCTCTTCCCTCAGACGACCTTGAAAGCTCAGTATCGCCAATGGCACGGCGTTTGAAATTACACTGAAATTTCTGATATTACAATCGACCCCCCTAAAAAAAGACAGCACTGTCCTCATGTGCTGAGAGAAACATGCATACGACCCCCCTAAAAAATTGTTCTAAGAAACTGCATCTCACCCCTTTAACGTGCTAAACGCAGCATTCCCGTCTTCTCTTCTCCCCTTCTCTCTCCCGCTAACACTCGACCCCCCTAAAAAAAAGACAGCACTGTCCTCATGTGCTGAGAAAACAACTTAGAAACCACCTTCAACTCTGCAGTATTCCAACTCGCAGCCAGCAACTCCATTTCTTGCCTAGCCTACTCAAAACCAACCAGAACATCACGCTCCCCTTTTGCCTGGCCCTTAACTAGAGAACCAATGTCAAAATTAATACCAGTCCAAAACAAACATGCTCTCCTTTGCCTGGCCCTTGAACTAAGAGGAACCAATGTCAAAACAATACTCAGTCCAACTCAAACATGCTCTGCTTTGCCTGGCCCTTGAACTAAGAGGAACCTGTGTCAAAACAATACTCAGTCCACACGAACGCTCTCACGTCTTCATTGATCAACTCAATCCACGTCTCCGAACCTCATGCTGGCAGACCAACCCTCTGACAATGTACCAGTCCATATTAGTGAGGCCCTGGACATTACACCCGTACTCTCAATCCCGCTCATGACAGCATCCACTACTCAACGCACATCTCTGACCTAACCATCTCTCCAATCCCCTCTGCCCTACTCACGACTCCTCCAACTCACCCTCGACAACCTGCCTTTTCTCATTATCATGCACACCTAAACTGTAATCGGTCGGCTTCGTCTTGTCTTTCAGCTGGAGGGCTCGATCAACCTCTCTGAACTACTTACGTACCCCTGTATTTTTCCACTTGGACCTGACACTTCCTTGACTGCTGGACGTGTGCCTGACATTCACCCCTTGTTTCCTCCCTGAACCGTTGAATGTGTGCCTGAAACTCCCACTTGAACCTGTTTACCCGTGCTTGATAATCCCTCTTTAGGTCTCCGAACTCCTCTCTCAGCTGTACCAAGGTCCCGTGGCTGTCTCCCTTCCTCCTCACTTTTGTCTCTACTGTCAAGCCTAACCAACTCAATCCGGGCACAAGGATGAGCGCTCAGTGCGACTTCAATCCCTACCATTACTAACCAACACATGATGGCATTCATTATCCCAACCACAGAACTATCAGTCACGACATTAAAAACTACGCTCTGCTACCATTTGTAACCGGTCGGAATTTACTGGACTTTAATTTCTCACTTGACTTGGGGTTTATTAAAGATTGTTAGATGGTAATTGCAGTGGAAGCGCCCCTATGAGAAAAATCCCGAACCAGCACAAGAACACTTAAATCTACTAAACAAAATGACTTGTCCGTGACCCGTGGAAGGATAGCGTCTGTGACTGGGATGAATGAGACACACTGTAAAATTTAGACACTTATATTCTCTCCAACACTACAAACACAATCAAATAATGGTACACCAATATGCCCACCTCTTAACTTGAACTTAAAACACTACTCTGGGGAATAAAAGTTATACATGATATTGAAATTATTAGAAACTCAGGCAACAATGAATTTAAGGTAGTAAGAAATGATGCTTGCACACATGAAACAAGCCTTTAGGGCTTTCAACAAAATTATATCACCGCAACAGATGCACAATTCCTAACCTAACTTAAACACTACTCTGGGGAACAAAGGTTATACCAGAGATCGGAATTATAAAGAAAAATTAAATGCATTAAAGGAATTAAATCACAGTATCACTCTGGTTCCACTTAGTGACACAAACATTCAAAAACAATACTATCAAAATCAATTAAGAACTATTACTACACACCCTAGGAGCATGGTTCACGAGTATTGGTGGACCCAGTAACATCTCAATAATAGTGACAATATTTTTGTGTGTAGTTAGTACCATTTTTTCAGTTACTGATATTATCTTGACGTGTGTAGTAGGGTGTGTCATAGGAGGGAAGATCAGCCAAAACTAATGGCCCATCACTTTTTTGGTAGATTTTAGTGTATATAAACAGAAAATAATTTCAGTTTCAATATTTTGCAACCTTTTGCTAGGTAAATTTTAGCGTGAAATTTATCGAAAATCTAACGTACAGCTGCATTAGTGCATTACAATTAAATAGTGAACATTGCTTTCTGACTTCATTCTTTAACAACCCAACTAACAATATTTTTTCTGTTTCAGATTCTGATGCATTTATAAGTTGATAATATTTGCGATGGCTGCTTGTGTCAGGACGAGGAACCAAAAATCCAGCCATCTCAGTCACTATCTTGGGTCTGGGAGAGAGCGCCTGAAGTCGGAGTTGCCTACATTGAGAGATGCTTTGAGATACGGTGTTTTAATCAGGCAAATCAGTGAAAAGAACCAAAGAACTTACACAAACAAAGACATTGCCAGTGATATGACCAAAGCTGTCTTGGCACAGTACACTCTGGCTAACGCTCAGTTCAAGCCTCCAGTCATAACAAGTCAGAAGAAGATTAGTGAGAGACTGCTAGCCAGTTGGGAAAAGGCAAGAGATATCTCTCTTGGGAGAGGAAAACTTGCAGTTAAGGACAGCTTTGCCAAGCAACTGGACCAGTTATTTGACATAATTACTTGCAAGTGCCCAATTGTTCTCTGTCCTGAGTTTGGATGCGATCGTGACTGTAAATCCGAGGCCCACATCTCCTGTATTTGCAAGCGTGAACTGAAGATTACTGCGATCGAACTGGCATTTGTCAAAGCACAGAGAGAGAAGACTGGCAGTATAGGGGCTCTCATGATTTCTAGCCAAGATATTCCGGAGTCCAAGAGACAGGAGGCTGCCACAGAGAGACAGAAGAGGAGAAGAGTTGCCGAGGAAAAGAGACTTGAGAAGGCCCAGAGTGAGGTAAAAAAGGCCGATGATTGGAGTCAAGCTGATTCAGAGTTTAATGACTTCCCCATGGCTGATCCGAGTGCTGACCAGGAGAATGGTGACTTTGTCCCTAACCCAGAAAATAATGATCCCAAACCTTCCAGGCATAAGATTCGAAATAGGAAAGATATCCCGAGCATAGTTCTGGCCAGCATGACACCACACTGGTCTCAGAGAAACGCAGAGATAGCAACAGCTGCCTGGATTGACGGTGGTTTGATAACACCTGATGATGTTCACCTGGTGATAGATCATAACAAGTAAGGAAGGCTCAGGGAGAAACTTGTCAGTAACCTAGAGAGGAGTTTGATAGGGATAAGAGAAAATGGAATCAATTGTTTGTTCTTTGATGGGAAGGGATGACACAAAGTCATTCATGAAAGTTGGAGATTCTGACAAGTTGTTCCCTGCCATGGTGAAGGAGGAACACTACTCCTGCTGCAGTGAACCAGGAGGGAAGTATTTGTGGCATTTCACTCCAGAGAAAGATGACATCAGGAAACCAGCTGAGATAGTGGCAGATAACATTGTGAACTGGCTCAGAGAGAGGAACGTAGACCAGACCCTGCAGGCCATTGGAGGGGACAGCACCAACACGAACACAGGGTGGCAAGGGGGGTCATACAGTGGATAGAGCGGAAGATTGGGAGGAAGCTGGTCTGGATTGTTTGGTCTGGACATTGTTTGTGACCTCCACACCAACGAGTTGCCATTCAGACATCTGATCCAGGAGCTGGATGGCAAGACTCTTTCAAACAACAGATGGTCTGGTCCTCTTGGCAAGATGCTGGACTCTGCCACTGAGTTAGAAATAAATCCGAGCTTTGAAAAAATCACAGTTGGCCCTCCACTCGTTGAGCTTGCACATACTGTCATTGACGACCTGAGTACTGACCAGTACTATGGTTACATGATTTGCAGTGCCATCAAAACTGGGGTCATGCCTGATAGACTTGCCTACCTGCAGATAGGTCCAGTCTCACATTATAGGTGGCTCACAACGGCTCTCAGGTTCTGCAGAATTTGGGTCGCTCATCATAAACTGAAAGGGAACCAGCTTCACAACCTGAGACTTATTGTCCAATTCATCGTGAGTATCTACTTGCCAAATTGGTTCAACACCAAGGTCGAGTCATCGTTCTCCGAAGGTCCGAGGCATGTTCTCTTCCAGCTTGAGCTCCTGAGGAGTCAGCCAAGGAAGGTTGTTCAGATTGTGGAGCAGACTGTGAGGAGATCTTCCTGGTATGCTCATCCGAGGCAGTTCTGCAGACAATGCTCTGCAGTAAGGATGAGGAGGAGAGAGAGTGGCAGTCAAAAGATCTTGGATATGAGACTTATGAGAGGATCTGGGCATGACGAATCAGTTGGTGACGATTCCTTCAGGGTCAGGAAGACTCCTGAAGTCAATCTAGGTGCCAAGACCCTCACTGATCTCATAGATCTGGATAACATCCAGGCTGGCAGTGAGCCCCCTCTTACCTGCAGCCTCACCAATGTTCAAGTCAGAGCTTTCCTGGACAACCCCATGCATGTCCCTGCCTGGCCCTCGCACAGCCAGAGTATAGAGCGTTGTGTACAGCAAGTGAGCGAGGCCAGCAGTCACGTGTATAGCCAGGAGAGGAGGGAAGGCTACATCCGAGCTCAGGTGGTCAGCAGGGAGGTGATGAGTAGAAACAGAAGCAAGAAAGACATGTTCTCTATGGTGTGCAGCAACACCAGGTCGTAGTAGTAAAACCGGTTTTTGTATTTGATGATTTTGTTTTCTAAAGGAATATTAAATTTAATAAATGTGTCAAGATCATTCGTTTCACTATTCTGGATCATTTTCATCCTAATAAATTAACCTGATACATTTACTTTACTTTAAATAAGCTATTTAGTGGTCGTTGGTAAAAGGGTGGGAAAACTGAATTTTCATAAGATTTCACTTTAAAATTTACCTAGCAAAAAATAAAAACTTTTCAAATCTGAAGATATCACATGATTCTGCACATAGAACTACATCATTAATACCATGGGCCGATTTTTCAAACTCAAAAAAAAAAAATTCGCCTCCGTATGACACACCCTAACAAGGTAATGTATGTAGTACAGGAATCAACAGGTTTTGTACTGGTCGTTTTTGAGGTTGAGATCTTGTTTGAACTGCAAAATCTTTGACATCACTTGGGGGTTATCTTTAGTTTAGGGAGCAGGCACGTAAACAGTAGGAACAGTTACACTTGGTACCAGGCCTACTAAAACATCAGTAAACCTAAAGGGGGCAGCAATAGCTTTGACTCTGCCACATAAAAACTTACACTGGCGGTGTCAACAAACCTCAGGAAGGAATGATGGAACTTCCAGAAAGTCAAACACCCTCACTAACTTACCCTTGTTACTCCTCTTAGGAATCAATTTATCATTAATTATGATTGCACTACACCCAGTGTCAAATAATTTACCCTTGTCAAGTAAAGCATTCTCAGGACAGGTTTTAGTTTTAAACACAAAGTTTACTTTAGCTGTAGATATTGAACTCACTGGTTTTGGTTTTAATTTAGAAAGCAGGAGACAATTATGTCGTATGTGCCCTTTCTCTTCACAATGATGACGTGTAACTTCCTTGTTTTGAGAGTCGAAGCTTACAGAATTGTAGACATCAACAAATTGTTTGGGAAAAGTTTTAGCTTTACTACTTCTAAGGGTAAGTCTATATCTGTCTGCTGCCTGGGCAATTTTTAAGTTATCAGCCAAAAAATTCCTTCCTTTCAGAAAAGTCCTCAATTCATTAGAACAATTGCTCTAGAAATTATCTATAATTATAAAATCGACTACACACTCGAAATCTTCGCTTACCTCACTCATAGTAAGCCATCTTCGAAAATAGTTTTCTATACGAGTAATTATCTGAACATAATATTCTCCATCCTTCAGTCTACACTCGTTAAATTTACGTCTGTATGATTCTATATCAAATGCATAAGTCAAAAGTAAAACCTTCTTTAATTCTTCACAATTTTCGAAAGTCTCACGAGGACACGAGGAAGAGCCATATAAGTTTGTAGCCCTTTACCTCGTAACAAAGAACCGAGATATAAGTGATACTCCTTTTCCTTCCATCTCTGAAGCTCAGTAATGAATTCAAACCGAAGTAAAAACTAGTCCCATTTCATCTGTGCCCTCGAAAAAACAAGGAATCTGAGGTCCCTTCACAGATTTAGGTACACTTTCATCTACATCCACAGATAATCCTGAAGCGGATTTCAAATGGGCTAAGGCTAGTTCTTGTGAGCGTCCTTTCTCTGCTAAATCTAACTCATGACGTTTAGCCTCCCGCTCTGCTACACGTTCTTCGTGAGCTTTGGCTTTCTTATATCTCTGCTCTTCTCTGTCTATTAACCTTGAAATATCCTCCGCTGATAGACCAGCATCTTTACCAGCCTTCATTAAAGCACATACATCAATTTTAAGTCCTTCCATATCTCAAGAATAACAAAATCTTAAGTGTAACAAACAAAATTAAGAATGAAGTAAAAATTGTAATTCAATTCCGCGAGAAATTAATGCATAAATCCATCACACCTGCCCGAAAATGCAAAAGGCAGCCAGAGCACCATCACTGATCACCCGACCATCTTAAACAATGGAACCACAAGCGAGTGAAAAGCTGAAGCCATCACCTATCCGTATCAGCTACGGGAGTAATGGATACACTACACTTGCGCCAAAGAATGAACCCAGGTCATCTAAGTAATATGTTACAGAAAAAGATTAATAAAATTGGATGAGGAACAATCCCTATCATGGGTTAGAAAAATATAAAACATACTTTAGTAGTACACTTTAAAGGTACTATCTACATAACTAACCCATCAAATATTAAATGACCAGCCGGAAATGCGTAAAATATCACTGTGCATCCACTCTCTTTTTGGTATGGTTTACAAAGATCAAATACCTTAGGAATTACTGTGGAGGGTCGCGTAATATCCAAGCCCACAATACGGGAATGAATCACTCGTTCAATGAAGCGCGAGTCCCGTAGCCACAGTGATCAAGACTTAATAGCTGCAAGACGATCAATATATAAGGCAAATGTACAGCTTAAAATTAAGTATCCATTGGCACAAATATAAACTAAGCAAGAAAATAAATACAGCAGTTATTCCTACTCACTGCGCCAATATGCCAAGGTATTCGTTAAAGGTTGCTAGATCTTCTCACCAATTATGATTAACTCTGCATTTATCTCTCAACTAAGAATGATTGTACTAAAGGAAAAATAAAAATAAGTATAAAAACAAGAATGTATTAATAATAATAAATTAAGAAAAGTGGCGACTCGGGCCAACTGACTTCATGTACACAGGGTTACACTGGCGGTCGCATCCATCATCGAGGGTGTGAGCATTATGTTGAAAAGTTGCTGGAGTGGGCTAGTGGCACACACAAAGTCTAGCGAGGTAACACGCCATAACCAGATGGCTACGTCGCTAACGGCAGGCCACACAGGTCACTACATCACTGCACTACAGCAGCTCCGGAACTGTGAAGACCGCCCTCTCTCTTCTGCCATTGTTGGCCATCTTCCCTGACCGGACCATCCACCACTGACATCGTCGACAACATCTCACGAGCGTTTTCGGTTTATCGAGCATTAGCTTGCCCTCCCCACTGGTGGTGTGAGTGACCCACACTCCAGCTGGAGAGCAGCTATAGCGCGATATTCCCGACGTGGTTTGAGCTCTTTTCCTTCTACTGCTATTTTTCCTTTTTCGCTCTGGCCTAGGGACCTGCACCCTCAAAGTGTATTCGTCCTGCGGTCCCCCCTGTAACTGTTCACCTCCCTCCCAGGAGATTGTGAACACGAAAGGGGGTTGGAGCAAAACCCATCCCAGCCGAGTCTTTCCAGGAAAACCGTGATCGTGCGGGTCCACCTGGAAAGAGGGTAGCAATCCTCATCCTTCCCCAATAGGCACACTTAGCTCACGTCTATAAGTGAGCAGTCACATACACTAGGAAGTAGGCTTCCCCAACGGGGCTCCGAGGAGAGAAGCTCAGGAACCACTTACGACCACCCGGCCATCATTGCCTGTAGGGGAGTGCTGAAATTCCTCTGCTATTTTACTCAACCGGAATAGGTAGGCCGAAAAAAAAAAAAAACACCACTCACTTAACTACTGGTTGCGGAGTGCGTACGCCCTCCTAACCGCGACCCCCGCCTGAACCGCCAACCTGACGACCCGAACCACGACAGGCTCCGCACAGAGAAAGCGGACCAGTTACGGCCTTCAACGAAGCCCTGAAAAGCAAGAACACTGCCACCGCCTCCAACAACTCCACCACCACTGTTACCGCCACTGAGGACGACAACTGGACGAAGGTTGAAAACAAAAAACGCCGACGTGCTTTTTCGGGAAACGAATGCCGTCAAGCAGCCCAAATGGCACCCATCACCACCACCAGCTCACCCAAAACGACACTGCCAAAATTCCGGATCTCGAAAACGGACACGAAAACGACATATGCCGCCAGCACAGAGATGGAAAAACTAAATCCACTGGCCAAGTTTTCAGTGCGGCCCAACCTAAAGGGGGAGATGAATATTCACCCCAAAGACAAGGACTCCGCCACCACCCTCGACACTTACCTGCAAAACACCACCACCGTTGCATCAACCAAGCTGGACCCCGCCCAGAAACTGATGAAGTTGGTAGTCCTCCGGTACCCAAAGGAGCTACCCCTCGAACCCCTGGAGAACCCCCCGAAGCTCCTAAAAGGCGAGAGATGCTCTCCCCCGTCCGACAAGACGGCCACCACAAAACAAGTGCTCATAACGCACTACGGTCCACCCCCCAGCACCATAGACCTCAAAACCTGGGGGATCTACGAAGTGAGGCCCTTCGTCCCGGAGCCCCTGCGGTGCTTTAGATGCCAGAAATACGGGCACCATCAGAAGAGGTGCACGTACAAGGAAATTTGCGCAGTCTGCGAGCAGAAGCACTGCACACACTCCTGCCTCACCAAGTTGAAAAATGGAGAAAAAATTGCCCCCAAATGTGCCAACTGCGGGGGCAAACACCACGCCTGGAACCCTGGATGCTCCGAGAGGACAAAGAGGGTCCAGGCAAACCGTCCAGCAGCATGACCGGCCCCCACCGCCTGCACACCAGCCCCACCAAGTCCCTTCGTGTGGAGAACCCAAAGGCAAAAACAACCAAGCAAACCTCCTCAGCCGGTCATCACCAAAGTGCAGACCAGTTTCCTGGCCTCACTACGGCCACACCTCAGCCACCCAAGCAGCAGACAACGACAACCACGAAAAAGACAAAACAAGCACACACCACGGCATCAGAAGGAATGATACACGTATCAGACCTAGCCAACGTACTGACAACCTTCACGGAGGGCCTAGCCGGACTACTGGGTCACAAGATCCAACCCACGCAGCTCCAAATACTCATGGGGAGCGTCCTCGAGCAAGTCGCCACAGCTCCAGCCACCTCAGTGGAGGACGCCACGCCGGTCCCCACACGAGTGACAGCCGAGGTACACTATACACCGAAAAAGGCCACCAGAGAACCGAAGATACCGACAGCTCCCAGAAAGAAATTGGTCGTTTCAACTCCCCTGAACCGAACCACGGCCCAGAAGGCAAAAACCACCACACAACAAGAAGATATGAACCTGATCCAGTCGGAATCGGACCTGAACATTTCCATCGAGGACCACCAGAAGTCCCCAATGAAACAGTGGTGGAAAACATCAGCACCCTGAACATCCTTACATGGAATGCTGAGGGCATCAAAAACAAGAAACACCTCCTGCAAGAAACAGCAGCCAAGGACAAGCTTGACATTATACTGCTAAAAGAAACACTTCTACAAGAACACCACTCTTTCAAATTCAGTGGTTGCAAGACATATAGGAGGCATTTCACGCAGGCGTCAACAAGAGGATGTATGATCTTGGTCAGGTCAAGCATACCCGCCTCCGAGGTCATGCAGCAATTTCCATGTGGGGAAAACATTGAGACACAGGCCGTCAAAGTAACCCTCCAAGAACGGGAATTAACTGTTCACAACCTCTACAAGAACCCAAGGGGCTCACTGGAGGTGACTCAATTATTCGCTTCAGCCGCTGACCACGCCACACTCATAGGAGGGGATTTCAACGCCCATCACCCCTTCCTAAGCTTGGTAAGCCTTACAAATGAAGACGGCCTACACCTATACCACCTTTCAAGACACACCCGAGATCTGCCTCCTGAACACCGGAGAGCCCACCCACATTAGGGGAGGAAGGCTAGATCTAACCTTCGTCTCCAGTGCACTACAGCCTTCGGCCTCCTGGCAGCTACACCCCACGCTGACCAGCGACCACTTTGCCACCCTAACAACACTGAAGGTGAACAAACTCCCCACTCCACCCCCGCCGAGATGGAGATACAATACCCAAAAGGCAGACTGGGGACTCTTTAAGAAACACCTGGCCAAGTGGCGCGAAAAATCACAGCCGGCCGGCGCAGCACCCGTGGACGAGACAACCCTCCACCAACAATTGGTCGAGGCGTTTCACCAAGCGGCAGAAGAGGCTATCCCAAAAACAAAACTCACATCAAGACAGTACAAGGATTACTGGTACTACTGTCCCAGGGTGAAAGAACTCAACCACAGAGTGAACATGGCCCGAAGAAACTACAGGAGACATCCCATGGAAACAAACAGACATCTCCTGCAAGTCATAGTTAAGAATACCAGGGAAGAGAAGGAAAAAAAATCAAAAGTGTAAGGTGGCTTAAGTGGTGCTCCGAACTAAAAGAGCACACCTCCCTTGGCAAAATGTGGGCCCAGATCCTAAGGGCATCTGGGAAGGCAACACCACCACCACCAACCCATCCCAACCCAGAAGAGGAAGCCGAGAGACTTGCAAAACTGTTCTCTGACCGAGCAGCAACGAAAAACCTCCCGAGACAGGCGGAGGAGACACAACGGCGTCTGCGACAGGTCAGACTCCAGATGATCGAAGAGGCCTGCAACAGTGAAGATGACACCGACAGACCGTTCAACCAGCAAGAACTCCAGAAGTCGCTAAAACGAAGCAAGGACACACCATCAGGGGCCGACAGGATAACCTACTCCATGCTTTCCCATGCTGGAAAAGGCGGACACGACGCTTTGCTACAAGTCATCAATGCTTCGTGGACAGCACAAAGATTTCCACCGGAATGGAAGAAGGCAAATATACAGCCCATTCCGAAGCCCAGAGAACCAGACAAGCCGAGACCCATCTCCCTTCTCAGCTGCATAGCGAAGACGGGAGAAAGAATGGCTCTCAACAGACTCAAGTGGAAAGTAGGCAGCCCACACCCTCACGTTTTTGCTTACACCGAGAACACCGGCACAGGCAACAACATCGCCGAGATACTCAGCACAGTGGCTAATAAACCAGCTTTGGTGGTCTTCCTCGACCTGGAGAAGGCCTTCGAACTAGCAAATCCACTGGCCATTATAACGACGCTCGCTGAAAAAGGCGTCAAAGGAAGGTTGCTGGGGTGGATGATCCAGAACCACCTCACACAGGGAGAAGCAAGAGTACGCTTTCAGGGAGCAACCTCAAGCTACAGGGTCCATGAAAACGGAACCCCACAAGGAGGCATCCTCAGTCCAACGTTGTTCAATGTCCTGATGGAAAATCTTGTCAAACTTCCTTTCAGACAAACAACCAAGCTCCTATGCTATGCAGACGACTTACAGCTCATAGTAAGAGGATCAAACAGACTAGCCAACACGCAACACGCACTCCAACTTATAGAAGAGGAGTGCAACAGACTTGGACTCAAGATAAATCCAGCCAAGTCGAAAGCGATGGCCATCTGCACAGACACACCAGACAAGATGCTCTCCATACAAAACACGCCGGTAGTCTGGACCAACACCCACCAGTGTCTTGGAATCTGGGTCGACCAGAAACTCACTTTCAAGCCGCAACTCGAGTATCTCAGGCACAGGACGAAGAGCAGACACAATATAATGAGGTCGCTCACCAGCACAACCGCAGGAGCGAACAGTCATGTGCTCAAAGCCTACTACACGGCCGTCATCAGATCCCTGGTAGATTACAGTGCTCCAGCACTCATTGGACAGAGATAAGACCAGATGGCTAAGCTAGAAGTTATCCAAAATAATACTCTCAGGACCATGCTCGGCGCACCCATGTGGACCAGAATTTGCAATTTGCAAATGGAAACTGAACTACCACCCCTCGCAGTACGAGTCAAGCAGGTGACAGCCGGTCTCCTCGCCAAAATGTGTAGATCAGATAAGCCCACGGGTGCCAAAACGCGAATCAGTGCCTCCCTCCACCTCGACCACAGAGTGCGAGGGGCCACCTGGTCGCACGAGGCAAGCGAGGTCATCCGACACCTGCAAGCATAAACACTCGTCAAGAACAACCAAGACATACGAGTCAATGGTTACGTAGTTCCTCCACATATATTGCTTCTCACTTTTTATTTTTTTTTCATTTTGGGTCAGTGACCTGTGCCCAGGTGGGCTAATCCCCGTAAAAAAAAAGAAAAAAAAAGCTAGGTTAGGTCAGGTCCTAATAGGTTCTGTGCATTGTCATTTTGTTTTATTATTAAGTATCAACCAAACAACATCTGAAATTTGGTGCAAATCCATAAAGTCCTCTTGGTGCTAACCGTCTCCTATAACATTATCATTCTGTGTACTTTGATGTGTTCATAGAAATATACCGACCGTTGCGGTGCTTTTTAAAGATTAGTAGGGTCATTACCTAATACCTGACCATTGTGGACCTGATCTCACCCTCCTCTGTATATATACACCTTGTTTTGTACTTCTCCCTAGTCTGTACTCACCCCTGAAGATGTGAATTACACGAAAGCGCTTGGGAACTTCGTGTTTTCTTTTCCTTGTGGTTATCAGCATATATATATATATATATATATATATATATATATATATATATATATATTAAAAGTTCATAAGGGGTAGAGTACAGTTTACTGTCATTGAAAGGTATGTACACTTTTAGTCGATGAATTAGTTTTGTGTTTTGTTTTGTATTGCATGTGAGATTCAATTATGGTTTATTTCCTTTTCAAATGTGATGATTAAAAAGATTTACGTTTTTATTGGTTTTCATTGCATGTCTAGATAATATGTCATCTACTTTTTGTAAGTGACATCTCCTTTTTCTCTAGGACTGGATTCTGCTTTTGCTCACATGTACATTGTACAGTATTTTTATTGTCCTGAACATGTTCTCGTTCTCCAAAAATGTTTTTCCTTTTAATAATGTATTTTGTGCTCTCTAATTCGTTCTTACATTTGATTCCTAAACTGATAAAAAATATGTAACAAGTAAATGTAATTGTTAGACAGTAAATGTAGCATAGCCATTCAATTTGTAAATATTTAATAAAATACTTATAAACAACATAATAAAACTTTATCTTCCATTAATCCTTACATGAACAGACTACCCATGATATTTGTGTGTGTACAAATCAAATCAATCGGCATACATGTTGTGACTGAAGAGGAGGATGACTTGAGACTTAAAGAAATGTGCCTTTGAAAATAATCTTTATAAAACAAACCATATTGCACTTTTTTCCTATGACTTTGTTCCTGATCACAAAGAGCTTGACCTTAGCAGAAGTACGTGAATTGTAGGGGGATGATTATTTAGGAAATCCCTCAACATGATCATAGAGGGATGAATCCCCCCAGGATATATGCTCTTGTGTACACTTTATCAATATACCAATAAAATAAATCACAACCATGTTATATAATCATTAATATTAGTAATCATAAAAATATCGTATGATAATCTACTTAATCACAAAAAGAATTATACTTGTACTTAAAATTATAAGAAAAAGACCTGAATATTTTAATCTTATTCCCAGATATTTATAATCACAAAAAAAGTACACTAATGTACAGTAAATAATCACAAAAATATAATATTTTAATCTCCATAATCACCAAACGTATATAAATTTCTATAATCACAAAGGGAAAAATTATCATTGGTTCACGGACGGAAAAACAAGGGTGACAGGCAGATATTTATCATTAAAAGATACACAGTTGTAGTAAACCCAGTGTGCGTAGTGATGTTGTCAGGTGTGGGTAGTGATGTTGTCAGGTGTGGGTGGTGATGTCAGGTGTGGGTGGTGATGTTAGGTGTGGGTGGTGATGTTGTCAGGTATAAGCCGTGATGTTGGCAAATATTAGTGGTTGATGTTGGAAGGTGTCATTGGTGATGTTGGCAGATGTTATTGATGATGTTAGCAGGTGTTAGTAGTGATGTTGGAAGGTGTGGGTGATGATGTTGGTAAGTGTACGTGGTGATGCTGGTAAGTGTGAGTGGTGATGTTGGCAGATGTTAGTGGTGATATTAGCAGGTGTTAGTGGTAATGTTAGCATATGTTTATGGTGATGTTGGCAGATATGTGTGGTGATGTTGGGAGATGTGTTTAGTGATGTTGCCAACCGTTGGTGGTGATGTTGGCAATTTTGTTGGTGGTAATGTTAGGAGATGTGTGTATTGATGTTGGCAAATGTTAGTAATGATATTGGAAGGTGTTAATGATGATATTGGTAAGTGTTTGTGGTGATGCTGGCTGGTGTCAGTGGTAATATTAGTAAGTGTTTGTAGTGATGTTGACAGGTGTTTCTGGTGGCGTTGACAGGTGTGTGTGTGGTGATGTTGGCAAATGTGTGTGGTGATGTTGGCACGTGGGTCTAGTAATGTTGGCAGGTGTGTGCTGTAATGGTGGCAGGTGTGTATGGTAATATTGGCAGGTGTGTGTGTGTGTGTGGTGATGTTGGCAGGTGTGTATGGTGATGTTAGCAGGTGTGTGTGTGGTGAAGTTTGCAGGTGTGTGTACGGTGCTGTTGGCAGGTGTGGATGGTGATGTTGGCAGGTGTGTGTGCTGATGTTCGCACGTGGGTCTAGTAATGTTAGCAGGTGTGTGTTGTGATGGTGGCAGGTGTGTCTGGTAATATTGGCAGGTGTGTGTATGGTGATGTTGTCAATAATTTAATTTTAATTTTAATTTTGCTACTTACAGCGGGTAGTTTATTGTGCACCCCCATACTCATCCTGAGAGTGGTAGCGCAAAAGGATTACAGAGTAGGGTTTACATATGGTCAGAATAATTAACCCTCGTGGTCAGGATATTGTGACATTGAATGTTACAGAGTATTACAAATACATTATTTGTTTAGTTCTATACATAAAGGGTAACTTATTCGCTAATGCTTGAGTACAGGAGTGTGAGGCAGTATGTCTAGCCGCACACTTTGTTATTCACATTTACGTGAGAAGTATTGAAACGCATTGTGTGTTTGGTTCGATACATGGGAACTGGCATTGCTATTAAGTGCAAAAAAGTGAATACAATCTTAATATGTCTGCTATCTTGCCATTAGAGATGTTGCTAGGTGTGTGTGTGTGGGGATGTTGGCAGGTATGTGTATGGAGATGGTAGCAGGTGTGTGTGTGTAATAATAATAATGGTAATAATAATAATAATAATAATAATAATAATAATAATAATAAAAATAATAATAATAATAAACGGTTTATTAATAGAGTTGTAGCCGGTGGCTGAAGATATACAGACTTACATTTGATTTCGACATAATGACATAATATGCATTGAATACATTTACAGGGCTGTACAGTACATAAATCAGGAGTTGTATATTATTTTAGTAATAGATGGGATGGTGCTATTCTTATATCTATCGGTGCGAGCTCTTATGGGCTGAATTTTGTTGTAGCAGCGGACTGCGCGAGATGGGTGGGGGGCTGCCGGTGGCATTAGGTGGCGATGAAGAGGGTGGTGCATTAGTTGGCTGCCAAACCTTTCCAGTGCTTGGTGGTGGAGGTCACTGAGGGATGGCATTTCCAGGGTGGAGAGAGCGTTGGTGTAGCCGGAGTATTCTGTGCCGAGCATGATTCTGCAGGCCCTTTTCTGTACCTTCTCTAGCCGACGTTGTTGGGTGGAGTTGAGAGAAGACGACCAGGCGTTGTAGATAGTCCTCAGCTCTAGCGTGGGTGTTCCAAGTGACCTAAGTCGTGTGTGTGTGTGATGTTGGCAGGTGTGTATGGTGTTGTTGGAGGTGTGTGTGGTGATATTGGCCGGTGTGTGTGGTGATGTTGGTAGGTGTGTGTATCGTGATGTTCGTAGGTGTAAGTATCGTGATGTTGGTAGGTATGTGTATCGTGATGTTGACAGGTGTGTGTGGTGATGTTGGCACATGTGTGTGGTGATGTTGGCACGTGGGTCTAGTAATATTGGTAGGTTAGTGTTGTGAAGGTGGCAGGTGTGTCTGGTAATATTGGCAGGAGTGTGTATGGTGATGTTGGCAGGTGTGTGTATGGTGGTGTTGGCAGGTATATGGTGATGCTGGTGGGTGTGTGTGTGTGTGATATTGGCAGTGTGTTTGTGATGTTGGCTGGTGTGTGTGTGTATGGTGGTGTTGGCAGGTGTGTATGGTGATGTTGGTAAATGTGTGTGGTGATGTTGGCAGGTGTGCGTATGGTGATATTGGCAGGTATGTGTATCGAGATGTTGGCAAGTGTGTGTGTGGTGATATTGACAGAAGTGTGTGGTGATGTTGACAGGTGTGTGTGTATGGTGATGTTGGCAGGTGTGTATGGTGTTGTTGGAAGGTGTGTGTGGTGATGTTGGCAGATGTGTGTGGTGATGTTGGCAGGTGTGTGTATGGTGATGTTAGCACGTGGGTTTAGTAATGTTAACATGGTAGTAGGTGTGTCTGGTAATGTAAGATAGTTGTGTGTATGGTGATGATGAAAGGTTTGTGCATGTTGATGTTGGCAGGTATGTGTTATGTTAACAGGTGTGTGTGTGTGTGTGGTAATGTTGGCAGGTGCGTATGTGTGTGTGTGTGTGTGTGTATGTGTGTATGTGTGTGTGTGCGTGTGTGTGTGTGTGTGTGTGATTTTTTATTTTGATTTTGCCGCTTGCAGCGGCTACTTTATTGTGCACCCCACACTCAGCCTGTGAGCGGTAGCGCAAAAGGATTACAGAGTAGGGTTTACAAAGGGTCATAATAATTAACCCCGGTTGTCAGGATATTATGGCACCGAAAGTTACACAGTATTTCATTTACATTATTTGTTTAGTTCTATACATAGAGGGTAACTTATTCACAAATGCGTGAGAACAGGCGTGTGAGGCAGTATGTCTGGCCTCACACTTTATTATTCACATTTACGTGGGAGGTATTCAAGCACATTGCGTATTTGGTTCTGTACATGAGAACTGATATAGTTACTGAGTGCAAAAAAGTGGATACAATCTTAATATGTCGGCTATCTTGCCATTAGAGATGAAGTGTTGTGCCATTTCACACAGTGTGCTTGGACCTGTCCCTAAAAGGTTCTATCTTCACACAGTCGAGGACGTAGTGTTCAAGTGTGTGGCCATATGTATGGCCACACACTTTACATTTAGTTTTGTTTACATCTGCTTGAGGAACATACTGCCAGAGGTACTTATATCCTCACCTTAATCTAGCGGTTACAACATCTTGTAATCTAGTGATCTTGTTACTTGCTCCATATACATGTTTCACTTGATACATCTCATCATGGTAAACTATGGATCGACTAGTGCCTGTTTGCACTAGTCTACTTGCGTCAAACTCATCAATAAGTTTTTCCTAATTACAGTTTTAAGGGTTCTTTTTGACAGACCCAAATTGTATTCAACGGTGTCTTTGTTAGACGCGAGTTTGGCGAGGGCATCAACTCTGTCATGTTTTATGAGGCCTATGTGAGAGGGGATCCACAACAGTTTGACCCTGACACCCCGGTCAACAAGGCACGCATATTTGTGTCTGGCTTCAGAGACAAGATCGTGACAACCTGAGTCGAGGGTAACAAGGGCAAGTAGTGAGGATAGAGAGTCAGTGATGATGAGACTGTCAGTAACAGTGGTTTCAATGAATTTAATAGCTGTGAGTATGGCAACTAATTCAGTTTGTAGAGTGGATGCCCAGTTGTTAATTCTAACTCCTTTCTCAGTTATATTACCGTCAGGTTGAGTCACAACAACAGCACTTCCAGCCCTCCCACAGGCGGTGTTTCGAGATCCATCAGTGTAGATGGTCTGTGTGATATTATCATCAGTCTGTAGAGTGTGTATGTGTTCAAGGGCTCTCAATTTGGCAGTGTGTTGGAGATAAATGCTTTGTATAATTAATTTTTTAGGCGGATACGTCGGTATTGTGATATCGAAGGGAACTGTCCGCCAGGGTGGCAGGAAGCGCTGTTGTGTCTCAACTTTGTACAGGTGGTCTAGTCCAAATATCTTCATATGTGTAGCTGTAGTTTGGATCCATTTAGACTCAGTAGTCCCATGGTTCATACATTCTAGCAATTTTAAGGAAACAATGTTATCAGGATCACCACGCAGAAGCCTCAGGGCTATCATGAGGTTGACTTCAATTATTCTATCTTTGACACTGGGTATACCTAGTTCTTTCCTCATATTAAGTACTTTAGTGCTCATGGGACATCCTAGGATAATTCTGAGGGCTTTATTTTGCATTTTCTCGAGCTTGCCAACGCCTTTCCCGTCACGAATGACCAGGGCTGGTGCGTGGTAATCTATCATAGTGCGGGCTGTACCCCGCTACACTTCTAAGAGGTCTCAGTCTGTCAGTACATTGGCGGGTTAGCTGTTGTATGGCAGGTAGGGTACAAGGGACGGAAACACCAAGATATTTAAAAGAAGAAACATAGTCAATAGTGTTGTTACCTATCTTGAACTTGGCGGGGCCGCGTTTGCGGTTCCCAGCTTGTTTGTTGAACACCTTAGTTTTGTCAGTGGAGATAATAAGACCGAGGTGTTCACAGGCTGCGTATACATGGTTCAGGGTAGTTTGCATTTCACGATGAGTTTTAGTATGTATAAGAATATCATCAGCATAGCTGATTGAGATATTGCTGGGGTTGTCTGGTATTAAATTTAATAATGCATTCATAAGAACATTGAACAAAGTGGGGCTAAGTACTCCACCTTGAGGGGTACCAAGTTGCATATCTTTAACTTCACTTTTGTAACCCTGAAACAGTGCAGCAGCCCTTCTGTTGGTTAGGTAACCACTTATCCAGTGTAACAGCCTACCTCCTATATCCATTTTGGCTAGTTCGTACAATATCAGTTGCCTATTGGCAATATCAAATGCAGCTTTTAGGTCAAGAAATGTGGTGTATCTGTGCCTTTCATCACCATGCACAGTTAGGAATGTGGTGATGCAATTATGTACACCTTTACCATGGGTGAAGCCATTTATGTTAGGAGACATGTGTTCTCTGATTCTATATAAGAGTCTGCCAAGAACCATCCTCTCAAAGGTTTTACACAGGCAGCTGGTTAGTGATATGGGACGAAAGGCATCAGGCTGTCCTGGTTTCGGTATTGGTACAACAATACTGCTGGTCCATGATGTGGGTAGTTGGCCCTCGGCATGACTCATATTGTACAATACCAACAATGGATTGCCTGGCACGCGCCTTAGTAGTCTAATGATGTTGTAGGTGACTCCGTCCTCTCCAGGGGAAGTAGACCTACCCCTGGCGAGGGCGGCGTCAAGCTCCCACTCAGTATATGGAACATCACACTCATCGTGCTGTTTGCCCAGCATAAAGCTAATAAGATTACTTCTCTCTACAGACTTCGCATCAAGGAGTCCCCGAGTCCTAGCTGGTAACATGTCATAGCTCGACACATGAGCCCACTTTGTTATTAGCTCATTCGACTTTTGCAGAGGGTTTGGATGGGAGACGTGTCTTCTGTTTTTACCTCTGATTATGTTTATGTCTTTCCAGGCTTTGCTGAGGGATGTGTGTTGGTTCAGGCTGTTGACATATGTCTCCCATGCATTTTGTCTGAGTTCGTTTACACGTTCCCTGACAGCAGCAAGGGAAGCTTGATACAATTGTAACATTTGAGGTGTTCTAAATTGTCTGTAACCCTTACCCACCCTCCTGACCCTAGCCCTGAGTTTTTTCAGCTCAGGGTCATTATAG
>NW_024723644.1:32500-72807 GCF_018991925.1 Homarus americanus
TCATCTCTTGACAAAGTATTCCTGAAAAGACAGAAACGACAAGAAAAACTTTGAAGAAAGCAATGAAAAGGAAGTTGGCTGCAAACAGTGCAGAGGAAGAAGCCAAAAAATGTCAGGCCTTCGTTGTCTTGGACAGCAGTAGTACGTCTTCTTCTGAGGAATCTGCATGTGTTCTGGGTATCAAGTTCTATCTACAGGAGCGAACACAAACACCTGTAGAGTTTTCGTAGGTTCCATTTACTGGATAAACGAAGGTACACAAGGAAGGTGGCGCTCCTCACTCTGTATGGGGGGGTCAACTAGCCTCTTGGGCGACATCTGGTAAGTGATACATTAGCAGCTTCCATATGTCTCCAGGCACATTAATTAAGCATGTGGGACATGGTAAATACATTGCCACACGCTGCTAGCTAGGCTGAATAAATAGTGTATATAAATGGAGCACATACATAATATACATACATAATATACATACAGCATACATAATATACATACACCTCCCTCCCCCTTATACGCTCATAGCAAAGTCTTGAGCGGACCTTTTCTTTTGGATCCGTTCTGAACATCGAGGGACTTGATCACTGGGAAGGGTATGGGACTCAACACTGGTGGCGGGGTCAGCAGAAGCCGTTGTTACGGGGCGGAGAAAACGGCGGTTCCTCCACCACACACGACCACTGGGTAACTGCACCTGGTAGTCCCGTGACCTACTGAGACCCATGACTACGCCTACATTGTCCCAACGTAGGGAAGTCGGGTCCTGAACACGGACTTGGGTGCCGACACTCAACCTGGGGAGAGAACGGGCGTGGTCGTTGTAGCGGGCGACGACGTCTTGAACACCTTCGGCGGCTCGGCGATCACAATCCTCTGTCTTGGCCTGCCACTCCTTGGAGAAGGATTGAGGGTGAGCAGGGACACAAGAACGAAGGGGGCGTCCATACAAAACCTGGGCAGGGGAGCGACCGGTGTAGTTAGGTGTGTTGCGGAGTTCAAGAAGACCCCGGTCGAAGGCCTCGCAGTCGATATTCCCAGAAGGGGCCACCTTAAGGATGAGGTGCTTCAGGGATTTGACAGCAGCCTCAGCGTGGCCGTTGGACTGTGGGTAATGGGGCGATGACAACACATGCCGGACTCCCCATCGGTCAAGGAACACAGCAAAGTCCCTGCTTGTGAACTGAGGCCCTCCGTCGGTTCGCAGGCGTACAGGAACGCCCACGTCACGGAAGTAGTGGCGGAACTTGCTGATGGTGGCGGCAGACGTCGTGTCATTACCGCACGTGATGACAACCGGCCAACCAGAGAGACGGTCGACGATAACAAGGAAGGACTTTCCTAACACAGAGAAAAAGTCGGCCGACACAGACTCAAAGGGGCGGGTGGGGTTGTCGTCACTCATGAAGGGTTCCTGCTGCTGGCTGGGTTGTAGTACGTGGCGGGGCTTACACACCTGGACAGCATTGGAGATGTCGGGGTCGATGCCAGGCCGGAACACAGTCTGTCTTGCACGCCGTTTGGTGGCTTCGGCTCCACAGTGACTGTCGTGGAGGCGAGCCAAGACGTGGGGACGTGATGCAGCAGGGACAACTACCGAAGGAGAGGTGTCACTGGCCAGAGGTAGGGGTAGGGCGGCAGCAGGGTAGCTGCTGCTCCCTTCATGCACCCTGTTGGCGTATTTTACCTCGAGAATCGGTGTTGGGAAGTCCTGGGAGATGATGGCCAACTCTTGGCAATGTCTGTAGGACAGCAAAGGAGTCGGGACACCATTATGCACGTCAATCCAGGCTTGACACGACCTGTTGCGAAAGGTGACATGTGCATAGAGTGAACCTAGGGCTGGGGCCATCTGTGAACCATCTGCCGTGACGCAGAGCTCCTTGAGAGGCTGTCCTAGATTGCTTGGAGAGAGCCCCAAGCATTGCAAATGCTGGGGACCGAGAACCGTAGCCTCAGCGCCGGTGTCGGGCAGCATCTCGAGACGGGATGACACATTGCCGTAGGTCACGATGACGCTGACGTGCTTGGGGACTTTGGTCCTGGGATGCGAGGAGTACACCCTCCTAATATGGGTCGGGCTTTGTCCAGGGTCGTCATGCCTCTGATTTGGCGACTGTGGGCGGCCCTCACTGGTGGAAGGGCGCTGCTGCTTCCGCCGACGCTGTCCCTTAGGTTTGTTGGTCGGACAACACTTGTCGTAGTGGCCCAGACGACCACACACATTGCACTGGACGCGTTTGGCTGGGCACCGTACTGTGAGTGACCAGTGGCCCTTACGGTCACAACTGTTGCATGTAGACTCAGCAGCTGGACACACCTGTGTTCCGTGCTGCTTACCACAGTTGTTAGAAAATGAACCGGGCGTGGATGTGGTGGGCGAAGGCGTAGGAGCAGATTTCTTGTCCTTCTTGTACCGGGACACAGCGCGTACAACTGTAGGGGGAGCTCGGATGACAGAGGTGGCACACCTGGCAGCCTCTTAGGAGCGACATATCGTCAAAACATCCTTAAGAGAAGAGGAAGAGTCGAGGGAGGTGAGGCGTTGGACAAGCTCCTCGTCCTTAACACCCATCAGGATCACCTGCTTCAACTGGGTCTCCTCGCACTGCTGGTGGTTACCTGGACATATACCTACCTCTTCCGAGGCTCTCTTGAGTCGTACATAAAAGGTATCAAAAGTCTCGCCCTCCATCTGTCTGCAGCTAAACAATTCCCTCCTGCGCAAAGCTTCATTCTGCTGTCCTTTGATGTGCCGTTGTAGAATGTCCAGTACCTCCTCTACAGACAAGGAAGAGGTCGGAGGTACCTGCAACGTATGTTCCAAGACACGCTGAATTTCCAAGGACAGGCACATACGCAGCTGGATGAGTTGTTTAGGCTGTGACAAACTCTGGAGATCCACCATTGTAGAATAATCAGTCCACCGTCGCCGCCATTCACGAAAAGTCTGGAAAGTCACATCAGGCTTCAAGATGGGCGGTGTTTGAGATGCTGCTTTAGGTGGGGCTGGTGGGCGTGAAGAGAGCATTGATGAGGTATCTCAACCAGTCAGTACTGAGGCAGTGTTAGAGCCAGGGGCTTGGTTAACAGTGAGGCGAGATATCAGCTTCAAACAGTGCACTGTCTTCCAATCTCTGTTGGTGGTCTCTCTCTGCCTCTGCTTGTCTTCTGCATTCGTCTGCCACACGTCTGTTAGCTTCATCCTCGCGCCTTTCATCTCTCATAAACTTCATTAAAGCAATTATCTCTGGAGACAACGCTGAATATCGAGGTGAAGGGCTGCGCGATGTTGTGGGAGCTGGAGCATCATGGTCACCCTGGTCATCCATTTCTGCGCGGCTATCATCCGACTGACTCATCCGGGCGCTGGCTCCACGGCTACTTAAGGCACGAGACATAACTACTTCATCTGTGTACTGTGTCGAAATCAGTGTTGACCGGTCAGCCCGTGGTATCAACAAGATCTCAGACTAAAATTAATTAAATACACAGATAAGTAGATTATATATTTAAAATATATATAAGGCAATTGCAGTGGTCAGTGTGTGTGTACGTGTGTGTGTGTGTGTGTGTCCCGGGCAGTGAGAGCAGTCTCCTCGAGCTGTGAAGGGGTGTGGAGACGACGCTGTGAGGGGGGTGGAGACGACGACTAGCGGCAGTTACCCTCCAGGCTTCGCGAGGGGAGGTGTACTCAAGTCTACTCCTTGCAAATGCCCAGACCATGCCTTGTACCTTGGGCATCCTTTAGAACAAGGTCACACATTTATGGCACGAAACACACAATGCACTAGACACTGCACAAAAAATCACTGTCACTGACACTGCTCAAAGTTGCTAAAAATTCTTCGAGGAGGGGTGGCGGGCGGCGGTTGGTTGACACAGGGAAGGAGTCCATAAGCCTGCTTTCCCACAAAGTTTGCAGTGTCACTCGTAATTATCCAGTAAAACCGGTTCACTGCGCCATGTTCGTGTTCTGGGTAATAAGTTCAATATACAGGAGCGAACACAAACACCTGTATGGTTTTTGTAGGTTCTATTTACTGGATAAGAGATATGTACACAAGGGGAGTAGCACTCCTCAACCTTTCTGCTGGTCAACTGCTCTATAGGCGACGTATGGCAAGTGACACACTAACAGCTTCCATATATCGCCAGGCACATTAATTAAGCATGTGGGACATGGTAATTACATTGCCACACGCTGCTAGCTAGGCTGAATAAATAATATATATAAATGGAGCACATACATAATATACATACATAATATATAATACAGCATACATAATATACATACAGGGTGTAGATACCACAGGGCTTCGCGTCGTCCCTCAGGTGGATCCTCATCGGGGGGCCTACCATTTTCTTGAGAGGTTTGGATTCCAGAGCGGACTTGGTCACCAGAACGTCGCTGAATTCCTTGAGGAAGTACTTCCGAGCATCCGAAGGAGAGGTGTCACTGGCAAGAGGTAGGGGTAGGGCGGCAGCAGGGTAGTTGCTGCTCCCTTCGTGCACCCTGTTGGCGTGTTTTACCTTGAGAATAGGTTTGGGGAAGCCCTGGGAGATGATGGCCAACTCTTGACATTGTCTGTAGAACAGCAAAGGAGTCGGGACACCGTTATGCACATCAATCCTGGCTTGACACGACCTGTTGCCAAAGGTGATTTGTGCTTGGAGTGAACCTAGGGCTGGGGCCATCTGTGAACCATATGCCGTGAAGCGGAGATCCTTGGGTGGCGATCCTAGATCACTTGGAGAGAGCCCCAAGCATTGCAAATGCTGGGGACCGATGACTGTAGCATCAGCGCCGGTGTCGGGCAACATCTGAAGACGGGATGACACACTGCCGTAGGTCACGATGACGCTGTGTGCTGGGGGACTTTGGTCCTGGGACGCGAGGGGGAGCACACATTCCTAATATGGCTCGAGCGTTGTCCAGGGTCGTCATGCTTCTGATTGGAAGACTGTGGGCGGCCCTCACGGGTGGAAGGGCGCTGAAGCTTCCGCCGACGCTGTCCCTTGGGTTTGATGGAAGGGCCACACTTGTCGTAGTGGCCCAGACGACCACACACATTGCACTGGACGCGTTTGGCTGGGCACCGTACTGTGAGTGACCAGTTGGCCCTTACGGTCACAACTGTTGCAGGTAGACTCGGCAGCTGGACACACCTGTGTTCCGTGCTGCTTACCACAGTTGTTACAAAAGGAACCGGGCGTGGGCGTGGTGGGCGAAGGCGTTGGGGTAGACTTCTTGTCCTTCTTGTACCGGGACACAGCAAGTACAGCTGTAGGGGGAGCTCGGATGGCAGAGGTGGCACACCTGGCAGCCTCATAGGAGCGACATATCGTCAAAACATCCTTAAAAGAAGAGGAAGAGTCGAGGGAGGTGAGGCGTTGGACAAGTTCCTCGTCCTTAACACCCATCAGGATCACCTGCTTCAACTGGGTCTCCTCGCACTGCTGGTGGTTACCTATGCATATATCTACCTCTTCCGAGGCTCTCTCGAGTCGTACATAAAAGGTATCAAAAGTCTCGCCCTCCATCTGTCTGCAGCTAAACAATTCCCTCCTGCATAGAGCTTCATTCTGCTGCCCTTTGATGTGCCGTTGTAGAATGTCCAGTGCCTCCTCTACAGACAACAAAGAGGTCGGAGGTACCTGCAACGTTTGTTCCAAGACACGCTGAGTTTCCAAGGACAGGCACATACGCAGCTGAATAAGTTGTTTAGGCTGTGACAAACTCTGGAGATCCACCATTGTAGTATAATCAGTCCACCGTCGCTGCCATTCATGAAAAGTCTGGAAATTCACATCAGGCTTCAAGATGGGCGGTGTTTGAGCAGCCGCTTTAGGTGGGGCTGGGGGGCGTGAAGAAAGCGTTGATGAGGTATCTAAACCAGTCAATACCGAGGCAGTGTTAGAGCCAGGGGCTTGGTTGACAGTGAGGCGAGATATCAAAGCTTCAAACCGTGCACTGTCTTCCAATCTCCGTTGGTGGTCTCTCTCTGCCTCTGCTTGCCTTCTTACTTCGTTCTCCACACGTCTTTTAGCAAAGTCGTGACGCCTTTCATCCCTCATGAACTTCATTAAAGCAATTATCTCTGAAGGCAACGCTGAAGATCGAGGTGAAGGGCTGCGCGATGTGGTGGGAGCTGGAGCGTCCTGTTCAGCCTGGTCATCCATCTCTGCCGAGCTGTCATCCAACTGACTCATCCGGGCGTTGGCTCCACGACTGCGTAAGGCACGAGACATAATAACTTAATCTGTGTACTGCGTCTTAAATCAGTGTTGACCGGTCAGCCCGTCGTATCAACAAGATCAGAGACAAAAAATTAATTAAATGCACAGATAAGTAGATTATATATATATATAAAATATATATAAAGAAATGGCCGCAGTCAGTGTGTTCGTACGTGTGTGTGTGTGTGTGTGTGTGTGTGCGCATCTCGGGCAGTGTCTCGCTGTGAGGGGGTGGAGGCGACTCACATCAGTTACCCTCTGGACACTGTCAGAGGAGGGTGTAATGAAATCTACTCCTCACACATGCCCTAAACATGCCTTACACCTTGGGAATCCTTTAGAACAAGGTCACACAGTTATGGCACTAAACACACAATGCACTATACACTTCACAGAAAATCACTGTCACTAACACTGCTCAAAGTTGCTATAAATTCTTGGAGGAGACGGCCATTAGCGGTGGTTGACACAGAGCAGGGGTCCATAAGCCGGTCTTGCCACAAACTTTACACTTCACTTGTATAATTATCCAGCAAAATGACACATTGCGCCATGCATGTGTTCTGGGTATCAAGTTCTATCTACAGGAGCGAACACAAACACCTGTAGAGTTTTCGTAGGTTCTATTTACTGGATAAACGAAGGTACACAAGGAAGGTGGCGCTCCTCACTTTGTATGGGGGGGTCAATTAGCCTCTCGGGCGACATCTGGTAAGTGATATGATACATTAGCAGCTTCCATATGTCGCCAGGCACATTAATTAAGCATGTGGGACATGGTAAATACATTGCCACACGCTGCTAGCTAGGCTGAATAAATAGTGTATATAAATGGAGCACATACATAATATACATACATAATATACATACAGCATACATAATATACATACAGAATCCAACCCAGTTCTTGGTCCATCAGCACTTCAAACTCCACCTACTGTCAAGAAGCGTGGGCGAAAAGAAGTTCTAACTCCAGAACTTTCTGCAGCATTAGATCGGACCAATTCCTTAGATAGAATGGCCATGCACATTGTCACCCAAACTGCTCGGAGTCTGGGCCATGATGTCAGTGAATTGATTCTGAATCGATCAAGCATCAGGAGGAAACGTCAGCATCATCACAGTAGCAGGGCAGCTGAAATCCTTTCAAACTTCAAACCAGAGTCAGTTTTAATTGATCACTGGGATGGTAAATTGATGCCTGATTTGACGGGGCATGGGGGCCATGTTGACAGACTCCCAGTTCTTGTCTCAGGCAATGGCACCTCCCAACTTCTTGCTGTTCCAAAACTTCCCTCTGGTACCGGTGATGAACAAGCAAAAGCTGTTGTGAAGGCTTTGGAGCAATGGCACATTGCAGACATCGTGCATGGCATGTGTTTTGATACAACAAGCTCAAATACTGGTCACCACAAGGGTGCGTGTGTCAAAATTGAACAGTTGCTGGGTCATGATTTGCTATATTTTGCCTGCCGCCACCATGTACTAGAACTTGTAGCTGGAGCTGCTTTTCAAGCTGTAATGGGGCACACAGCTGCTCCTGACATACAGCTGTTCAGAAGATTCCAAGCCAAATGGGAACAAATTGACAAGCAGAAGTTTGAAGACTCCTCCACCGACGATCTGGCAGAAGAATCGGTCAGAGCTGTTAGGGACGATCTAACCAACTTCATTGAGAAGGCTCTATTGGAGACACAGCTTCGAGATGATTATCGAGAGCTGCTAGAGATGGCCTCCATTTTCCTTGGCACATCACCTTCTCGGGGAGTACGATATTCTGCTCCTGGTGCAATGCAGCAAGCACGATGGATGGCAAAGACCATTTATTCCTTCAAAGTGTGGTTATTCCATTCTCAGTTTAAGCTTACTCCAAAGGAGAACAGAGGACTAAGAGATTTGTGCATTTTCTTTGCCCGAATATATGTGAAGGCTTGGACAACTGCTCCACTTGCTGCAAAGGCACCAAAAGGAGATTTGATGTTGCTTAAAGCTCTACAAGACTACAGTACCATCAGCGATGCCATATCAAAGGCAACTTTCCACAAAATGATGAGACACCTCTGGTACTTGTCAGAAGAGTTGGTTGCATTGGCCTTCTTTGATGACGATGTTCTCCCAGCAGTGAAGGACCGCATGTTGGAAGCTATGAACATCGTTATTGGAGAAGAAAAGCATGTCAAACGGGTTAAAATCAATCCAGACACACTCCAAGTGAAGAACCTATATGATTTCACGACAAAGAACACAAAGTCATTTTTCAAAGAGCTCAATTTGAATACAGATTTCCTGGCACTCCCAGTAGAACAGTGGAAAGATGATCCTGGCTTCCAAAATGCAAAAGCCAGTGTACAAGCTTTATCTGTGATCAATGATCATGCAGAAAGAGGAGTAGCCTTAGTCCAAGATTTCTCAGGCCGCCTCACCAAGGAGGAACAGCAACTGCAGTATCTACTGCAGGCAGTTGCTGACCACAGGAAATCATTCCCTAATGCCCTCAAGCAGACCTTACTGGGCGACAAAGAGTGAGACTGATCCTCATGCGACCCCTGCCTTGAGCAGCTAATACCCACTTAGATTAAGTGGGGGCCTAGGCTTGGGGGCTAGGAAATGGATGTGTTATGAACATTAAGCATAGGCATAAAATGTTTAATATTATTTTGACTTGAGCAACCTCTAATTATTAGGATATTTAAAACATATTTTACAGGCCATGTTTGTACCCCAAATGAAAACTTTTGCCAGGGTCTGTGACAAAAAAATGGCAAATTTAGTTTTTTGCCCCAAATAAAGGACCACCCTAATATATATATATGTATATATATATATATATATATATATATATATATATATATATATATATATATATATATATATATATATATATATATATATATATATATATATATATATATATATATATATATTTATATATATATATTTCATGTAGATCCACAATGAAAACGTGGATAAGATAAATCTTGATAAAATCACACGGGAAAAGGGAAACAATGGAGCACCTTAGCTTTCGTCTTTATTCAAGACATCTTCAGAGGCAACTGGATTACGTGGACAGAGAGAGGCTTAAATATACAGGGTGACCTTATAAACATGAGGTCAGGTCATAATGATGTAATCCACTAATCTCCACACCAACACACACGTAGAGGAGCTTAAGAGAAGAAGGGTGACGTGACTAGTCAGGTCAGGTCAAAAATAAGGGACCGACTAAATAACTATCATACATCTAGATCAAAGGTTTTTAAAGCATTTATAACCTTGGGCCACTGACAAATAAATTTATGTAACATATTATCAGTTTTGAACTGACCATCACTAAGGTTTATTGATTTTAATTCCTTAATCAAACTAGCTTCAACCAGAAGTCTTTCTGTGACACAAGATGATTTAAATACTTCTAAGCTTTTTTCCCAAGCATCTGAAAGCAGTGCCTTGTTCGTTCTTGATTTGATAAGTGGCAGGGCTGAAGTAAACACTTTGTTGGTTTTGCTTTATTGTATATTGTACCTTTTCTGCTCAGTTAAATGTCTTAGTACACTTTTATAAGAGAGCACTTAAGTGTTCACTGGGTAACAGGTGATATGATAGTCTCTCTCTCACCAGGGAGAAAGAGTTGTCAGGCAGACCTTACAGGATACGCATCAGGTTGTTGTTGTTGAACTGTGTTGACCAAGCTTGAACTCGCCTGCTCCCCAGAGGAAATATCAACTCACCAATTGATTCATACTCATGGATGAATGACTTGGTGAATATATGGGTAATATACATTTGGGTAAATATTTATATAATACAAATTGTGCTGTTACAAGATAGATAGATAGAGGAATGCAGTACTTTTTAAAGGATTTATGTTACCGCATCATCGCTGATTAATTAAACTCTGTGTGTGTGTGTGTGTGTGTGTGTATGTGTGTGTGTGTGTAGTTACAGCCATCAAACAAATGAAAAATAACAAAGCCTCAGGGCCTGATGGAATCCCAGCCGAGGTATATATAGCAGGAGGACCACTGCTTACCAGCCGTCTCCACTCGCTCCTGGAGAAAATAGGGGAAAAGGAGAATTTTTGAATGGGTCCTCTAAAACAGACTCCTTCCTGAGTCGGAAAACTTCCTCCCAGAATCTTCAATGTAGTTTTAGACCATCACTTGACACAATTGACATGATCTTTACTACCCGCCAGATACAGGAAAAGAGCAGAGAACAGCGTCGTGACCAGTACATGGCTTTCATCGACGTAACCAAGGCCTTCGACTCGATCAACAGGGAAGACTTCTGGTGGACCCTCAGCCGTTTTGGCTGCCCACCAAAATTCATAGCCATTGTGAGGCAACTCCACGATGTCACGAACGGCAGTTCCTACACAACGGTACCTAGTCTGAGCTCTTCCCATCCAAACAGGGGAAAACAAGGGTATGCAATGGCACCAACTCTCTTTTACATTTTCTTGGCTGCCTTCCTTACTCGTGCCAATGCCAATTTAGCGGGCGGGGAGGACATTAAGTACCCGGGGAAGAGGGTGTCTTTTCAACATAAGACGACTCCAGGCAAGAACAAAGGTGTCGGTAGCTTCCATTACTTAACTTCAGTATGCACACGATCTCATCCTTGTTGCTCACACTGAACACGGCCTACAGGAGATCCTAAACACCTACTCAGGTGCGAATGCGCACTTCGGCCTTGAGGTGAATGTACGTAAGACTCAGATTTTCTTTCAACCTGCCCCAGGTTCAGTCACACCTCCACCATCCATCCAGCTTAACTACCCACTTTAATGTTACCCACTTTCGGTATCTCTGCTCCCACCTATCCACCACCGCAGACATCGATGAAAAGATTCAGCACCGGATCAGATGTGCATCTCAAGTCATTGGCGGACTCCGGAACCGTGTCTTCAGCTGTAGGGAGCTGAAATTATCTACAAAGCTGCATGTATATCGAGCAGTTGTCCTCCCCACCCTTCTATATGGCAGTGAGACATGGGTCACATACAGGAAGCAGCCTGAAGGCACATAAAAACTTTCACCAACGTAGTCTACGTTCTATCCTCCGAGTTTGCTGGGGGGACAAGAGAATAAATGCCAGTATCCTTGCTGACACCAACTGTAGGAGCATCGAGGCTACCATTATCCATGGACAGCTACGCTGGACTGGCCATGTTACCCGCATGGACGATAGTAAACTGCCAAAGCAGCTACTTTACAGTCACCTAACGAATAGCAAACGTAACGCCTGCGGGCAATTGAAAAGGTATACGGATAGTCTTAAGACAAACCTGAAAAGGTGCCAAATCGACCACCTCACCTGGGAGTCGATTACTCCACATCGTAACGCTTGGAGGAGCACCACGCAAGAAGGTGTCAATACTTTCGAGTTAGCCTGACTGCAAACCGAGGCAAACAAGCGCCAACGTCGGAAGGACGCTGCCACCGCCCCTCCCGCACTAGATGCAGCCCTCCACATATGCAACGAGTGTGGACGACCCTGCGGGTCCCGTATCCACCTCTTAAGTCACATCAAAACTCACGAACCGAGGTGACATCACTAATAACTCATATCATTGCATCATAGCTGGATGATCGTCATACTTGATTCGGAGTTACAGCAAAGTAGAAGTAGTAGTAGTGTGTGTGTGTGTGTGTGTGTGTGTGTGTGTGTGTGAAAGAGAGTTCGAGAGAAAGAAAGAGAATTTGTGTAAGTGTGTGTGTATGTGTAGTTGATGCTTTGGTGTGAAAGAGAGAGAGAGAGAGAGGGTGAGTGTACCTTTAATCCATAGGTATGACGGCCCGTTAGAAACTGTGTGCATATAACACATTCTACACTAAGTCTTCGGTACACAAAGAGAAAGTGTTCATGTCCGTCTACGCTTCCCCGATTTAAACTAAGTAAGGTATCCATTTAAAGCTGGTTTGGAATGGGAGCGTCCTAAGACTGAACCAATGACCTTAAAGACAGGAGGCGAGTGCTGTATCTACTCTGCAGCCGCACTCCTGGCTTTAACAGAAGAGTTAAAATTTTTATACCTCTCATATTAAACTGCAGAGAGAGAGAGAGAGAGAGAGAGCAAAGAGATACTCATAAATAATAATCTTTGTTTACAATTATTTCTTTACTCTTTGGTCAAGAATTTCGTAAAATCATGTAATCTCTCTCTCTCTCTCTCTCTCTCTCTCTCTCCCATCCTGTGCCTATTTCTCTCTCTCCCTCTCTTTATCTCTCTTCATCATGTCAGAGTTACAGCCGCCAAAGATCAGAGTGAATAGCACAGACGTGTGCCTCCATAAGCTTGCTGTACCATCCTTTGATTCGTTGAGAGAAACAGACTCGCAAATGCTACGGAAAACGTTCTGGTCGCTGCTGTTTACTGTCCGAAAACGGTTCCTCCTTCTTATTTCTAATTAAAGGAACAGCCAAAAAAAAAATTATTTCAAATTATTTCTACTGAATGGTACAGAAGAATAATATACAAAAAAATTAATTCTCATCATTTCCATTTAACAGCATACAAAAACGTTCATCCTCCAGATTGCAGCACTCAAAACTGATTTATCCTTAACATTCAATTTAATTAATACTCCAAATAATTTATTTCCCTACAATAGGCAATACGTGTCATTCTCCGAAACCACATAAATCCACTTAACAAAACACAAAAACAGTCCATCGTAAAAACTTCCACTTTAACAGTACACAAAAAAGTTTCATCCTCAATAAATCCACTTAACAAAACACAAAAACAGTCCATCGTAAACACTTCCACTTTAACAGTACACAAAAACTTTTCATCCTCAATACTTCCAGTGGATTGCGAGGAACCTGTGACGTTTGGTAGGTGTTATTTATTGACCCTCACTAACAAACATCACAGGTTTCCTACACTCCGGCTTACTCCTATACTAAAACTGGATAGACAAATCGTACGAAAGGATAGTAAACTGATAAGTGGTGAATCTGATAAAAGCAAAATTCATAAAAAGCTTACTTGCTCCAGCTTTCCACTTAACAATGCACAAAAAAGTTTCATCTTTCCACTTAACTAAACACATATGTTTTCATCCTCCTTTTCTCAGCAGTCAAAACCGATTCATACTCAGTATTTCCACTTAACAACATTCTAAACGTTTCATCGTTCCATTTTACAACACTGAAAACAATGAAAAATAACACATACAAATTCGGCAGCCTCATAATTATTATTATTAAATAACACCCACATATGTTCAATTCTCCTTCATCACGTAAAAACATATCTTCCTTATTATATTCACTTTATAAACTAGTCAGTTTCAATATTTCCACCTAAAAGTACAGAAAATATTTCATTTATCCAGTTAACAATATATAAAAACGTTTCATCCTCATTATGTTCTTTTAACAGGACACAAGAACGCTTCATCTTTCATTTAAAAAAAATACAAGAAACTTTTCATACCAATCTTTCCACTGAAAGGAACACATAAAAGTTTTATTCTATAAAATGCTGAAGCATTTCCTCCTCAATATGTTTCATCCTCCTAATTATAATATACAAAACGTTTCATATTTAATATTTTCACTTAATAGCACACACACACAAAAAACCCTCAGCATATCCACTTAGTACTACACAAAAATGTTTCATCCTTTTACTAAAAAATACCCAGACGCGTTTCATTCCTTCAGTAAATATACACAAAACATTTCATCCTTCTGTTCATAATATGCACAAACGCTTCATACAACTGAACTAGATGGGGGAACCAGCCATAAATAAGAGAACACAGGGGTGAGTATGACTGACGCTTGAAGGTTTTGCCACACAGAATGACAACTAACTCGTCCCTCCGCAACAACACGGTGTATTTACATCATATTCAACCTCAGCATATATATAGAACACACAACCAAGGCACCTCAAAACTCACACCCACAGCCCCTCAAAACACACAACCACAGCCCCTTAAAACTCACACCCACAGCCCCTCAAAACACACAACCACAGCCCCTTAAAACTCACACCCACAGCCCCTCAAAACACACAACCATAGCCACTCAAAACAAACAACCACAGTCACTCACAACAAACAACCACAACCAACCCAGCAAAAAACACAGCAACAGTATTTCCCCCACGTACACACACACACACACACAGACACACACACACACACACACACACACACACACACACACACACACACACACACACACGCGCGCGCGCGCGCGCAGGTGTGAGGTGAAGTGGTAAATAAAATCACTCACAACACACAACAGGAAGACCGTAAGGGGTGGAAAGCAGTGAGTGCACCTGTGTCCTCGGCTGCTGGGGAGAGAATATGCTGGCTGATGGAGAGAGAATGTGTTGGCTGATGGGGAGAGAACGTGCTGGCTGATGAGGAGAGAACGTATTGGCTGATGGAAAAAGAACGTGCTGGTTAACGGGGGAGATAACATGATGGCTGATTGGGAGAGAACGTGCTGGCTGATGGGTAGAGAATGTGTTGGCTGATGGGGAGAAAATGTACTGGCCGATTGGGAGAGAACTTGCTGGCTGATGAGAAGCGAACGTGCTGGCCGATGGTGATAGAACGTGCTGGCTGGTGGACGAGAGAACGTGCTGTCTGATGGGAAGAGAACGTGTTGGTTGGTGGGGAGAGAACGTGTAGGCTCGTGGGGAGAATAGATAGATGTATCGTCATAAATGCTAAGGAAAATCACCCTGCCTTTCGGGGAGGGAACATCTTGGCTCGTGAGGTGAACGCCCTAGGTGGTGAGGAAAGAACGCCCTGGCTATTGAGGTGAACGCCCTCGCTGGTGAGGAAAGAACGCCCAGGTTATTGTAGAGAAAACAAACTTGCTTTGTGAGGAGAGAACGCCCTGGCTAGTAAGGAGAGAACGTCTTAACTAGTAAGGAGAGAATGCCTTGGTTGGTGAGGAGAGAACTCCCTGGCTGGTGAAAAGAGATTGCCCTGCCTAGTGAAGAAAGAAGGCCTTGGCTATTGAAGAAAGAACGTCCTGACTGATGAGGAGAGATGAGGAGAGAACACCCTGGCTGGTGAAGAGAGAACGCCCGGCTAGTGAAGAGAGAACGCTCTGGCTGATGAAGAAAGAACGCTCTAACTAGTGAGGAGAGAACGCCCTGGCTGGTGAGGAGAGAACTCCTTGGCTAGTGAGGAGAGAACTCCCTAGCTGGTGAAGAGAGAAAGCTCTGGCTAGTGAGGAGAGAATGTCCTGGCTAGTGAGGAGAGAACTCTCTGGCTGGTGAGAGGAGACATTATCCTGGCTAGTGAAGAAAGAACGTCCTAGCTAGTGCGGAGAGAACGTCCTGGATAGTGAGAAGAGAATGCACTGGCTAGTGAAGAAAGAACGTCCTGGCTAGTGAGGGGAGAACGCCCTGGCTGGTGAGGAGAGAATGTCATGGCTAATGAGGAGAGAACTCCCTGGTTAGTGAGGAGACAATGCCCTGGCTAGTGAGGAGAGAACACTCTGGCTAGTGAGGAGAGAACGCCCTATCTAGTGAGGAGAGAAGGCCTTGGTTTGTGAGGAGTGAATTGCTTAACTGAAAACGCATCAAGTTACGGCTGTCTCAGTGTGGCTTCAACTCTGCATCTCCGTGCTTTAACTGAACCAGTTAGATATATTCTCACATGGTCAGTTAAGTGTCCTCATGACAGTCTCAAGGAGGAATGAATGTGCCCTCAACGCCCATGTATCTGAGAACGTATTATGTACAAGGATTTAGTCGGTCGGTAAGTACCATGTATTAATACTGTTATTGTAAATATTCACGTGCTTAGCCTTAAATAATCCATTTTTGTATCATATTTTACATGAGAGGTAGCTTCGTAGTTACATTTATACAAGCTTAAGGGTTAAGTTTGCTAAACCCAAATGGTATTTTCTCCATTTATTTATAACAAATATAGTTTTTATATAGTTGTACAATCACTAGGATTACATCGTAATTAAGACTATGAGCTGCGAGAGTTATGGATAGACGGAAGCTTATCTGGGATAGCTTGTAGGTCAACGTCTATCCTTTTAGAGAGATGAGTCTAGACCGGCGAGAAAGCCGGCTCTAACTGAGCTGACCGAAGCATCTTGGGCGCTACTTGCCATTGGAAAATTACTGATCACATGGTGAATGCATGACGCTCACTGCTCATGAAAAATTACGTGGGTGATGGAGTTATATAATACTAATGTATTTAACCCACATTTATTTAAGTATTACTGTCTGTTCGACAGGGGCTAATATATTCGTAGTCTGAGTCATATCTATACACTATTTGGAAAAAAAACTTTATATAGTAGTTTAAGTGAGTCAGAGATATACATGTCCCACACCTCCACTGAAATATTAAATACATCGTATGAACGTTTGAGAATCAGGACCACGGTATTTTTGGAGCGAGATTCTGTGTTGGGTGTATCCCGAGTTTTGTCTCGGGCGGGAGATATTGATAGGGAGAGAAGGCTGGACTGGGTGGTGCTGAATATGTATGCTGTGAGGGGGAACTATTGCTTACTATGAGCGGAATTCACGTTAGTATTGGTATGGAATGACTCATTGAATTCGGAAGATGAGATGTAAGGGTGGTGGTGGCGAGATGAGTGTGGTGTTGATATGGTGTGGGTATGGTGTAGGCGTGGTGTGGATGTTACTGTTGTAGTGGGTGTGGTGTGGCTGTGATCTGGGCATGATGTCGATGGTGTTGGTATGTTATGGTGTAGGCGTCGCGTGGAAGTGGTGTTGTCCTCGAATAGGTGTAGAGTTGTGACGTGGTGTGGGCGTGCTGCTATGGTATGGGTGAGGTGTTGTGACTTTGTGTGGGCGTGGTGTTCTGGTGTGTATGATAGTGGTGGAGACGTGGTGTGGTGGTGGTGTTTTGGTGGTGTGGAAGTGGTGTTGTCTAGGTGTGGTTGGTGGTGGTATGATGTTTTTTTGTGTGTAAGGAGTGTATGGTGAGGGAGGCCATGTACTGTATATTCATGTATTGTCTATGTATAGTGACAAAGGGCACGTATAGAGACACACACACACACACACACACACGGTTTACACGGTATCAAGTTTGTGCTCCCTAATCCTTTCCATCTCATAATTGTACATAATATTAACTGTTGTAACCTAATACATTTAATATAGATTCGATGTTTTCATTATATATCTTCGAATAATAATATATTAAAAGCCAAACACCTAGAGAAGAGGCATTATCTTGTTACCAGTTCTTCCATATTTTGATAAAATAAAGTAAAAATTTATACAAACATGATATAATATTTTCCTCTTTTATTTATTATTTTTTTAGGGGAATCAAAGTCGAAGACACTAAAACGCGACATATTTTGACTAGCCATATGACAAGGATGTCTTTGAAAATGTATACACATTACCTTACAAATGTTCGTAGAGATCACGTGAATGCTTTTATTACAACAACATTGTCATCACTTACGGGAGACCACGCACATTAATAAGTGAAGACAAACATTTACACGATCTTTACGAAAGTCTTTAAGGCAAGTGTGTATACAGTACATTTTTCTGAGACACTGTATATTTCACCACAGGTATCTCGTTACACAACGTTCACGAGAGAGGTAGTTGTTTGTTACGTGGTCAGTGTTAATTTTACAAAGGAAAAACTTCATAAATGCGTCGTAGTGTTGAAATATTCTAGCTTGATTTACTCTCGTGAGTATGCTATGGAATACATGGATGTTTATATGTCTTCAAGTGATACGTAGATGTTTATTTGTCTTCAAGTGATACATGGAGGTTTATACCGTATGTCTTCGAGTGATACATGGATGATAATATGTCTTCAAGTGATGTAAGGATGTTTATATGATTTCAAATGTTAATAAGACGTAGATGGTTAAAATGGTATAGACTTCAAACTATTCAAAGATACAAAAGAGAACATTTTTACAAAGGAACCAATGTTATTTCCTCTCACAACAATGGCTACACATCTTCAAAGATACAATGGTGACCATTTACAAAGTAACCATATAACTCTTCAAAGATACAAATATCATTTACAAATCAACCATTATCATATACTCCCAACACACTGGCCATGACCGTACAGTAGATTTACAACTCTACAGAGAGAGGGAAATAAAAGTTTACAAAGTAGCCATTGTTGCCCCTTCAATGAGTTCAATGCCTCAAAGGCCACGCCAGGCAGGAGAACACGGGGGATGACAATACAGTAGTTTTTTTAGTTTAACAAATTTATTGGCTGAGCTTGTAGTACAGTTTGCCTATTCTAAGTAATTCAGTCAGGTCTTGACACTGAGGGTGGTATCACTTCCCACTGCCACGCAGGACAGAGGTTCGTACACAAAGAGATGCATCATATTCATTGACAGTACATATACATATATGTACACACACACATACACATATACCAAGTCAACCAGCCCACAATCCTTAAATCAGCTACGACCTATTGCAATCACCCCAATACCCAGCCTAATCTGTGAAAGTTTTGTGTTCGACTGGGCTTATGCTGATATTGCAGGAGTCGTAGACCCTCAGCAATTTGGCAATATGAAAACTTCCTCCACCACTCACTGTCTTGTCAGCTTTCTCGATTACATATACCGCCATCTCGAGAAACGAAAAATGTCTGTAGCTGTCGCCTTCATTGATTTCACTAAAGCATTCGACCTAGTCGACCACAATATAATCATCAACAAAGCCATTGACCTCGGGCTTCGGAGAAGTCTTATATCATGGGTTACAGACTTCCTCAGTGACCGACGCCAAGCTGTACGCTTCCGAGGGGCTGTCTCCACCTTCAGTAACTCACCTGTGGCGTCCCCCAAGGCACCAAGATGGGACCACTCTGCTTCCTTATGCTCATCAATGATGCCCTAAGAAAAACCCCTGCTCGCTGAAAATATGTCAACAATTCTGCTCCCGACTATACCGCCCTTCAGGATTTATTGAACAGTCTCCAAAACTGGGCCACCAACAACCATGTCACCATCAACCATACCAAGACCATGGTTATGCACATCAACCTCTCCTCCGACATTGTCCCACCTCCTTCCATTACTTTAGGTCCGAACACACTCCACGTTGTAGATTCCACGAAGCTCCTCGGCGTCACCATAGACAACAAACTAAATTGGAAACCACACGTCAGTGAAGTTGTCAAATCCTCCAGTTTCCGTCTCCACCTCCTCCGCCGACTCAAGTCCCTCGGAGTTCCTGCACCCGAGCTCCTCAGTGTTTACTCATCATTCATACTTCCCAAGCTCACCTATGCCTCCCCCACCTGGTCTTCCTCCCTAAATGCCACACAACGTAAACACCTAGAAAAAGTACAAAAGAGGGCATGCAAGATCATTCTCTCCCCTTCCTACTCCACATATCAAGAAGCGCTCAACACACTGACCCTTTCGACTCTCACTGACCATCACCACGACCTCATCTGCAAATTTGGTAAGAAGCTTCTACACCATCCTCGACACCGGTTCCTACTTCCACCTGAGATCCCTAGCCCGAGAATTGCTGTTCGACACCACAACCGCATCCAGCCCATACATGCACGAACTGATCGCTATAAGAACAGCCCAGTCCCAACCATTGTAAAAATTATCAATAACTTGTAATAAACCAGTGTATTCACTCCCAGTAAATACTACTTCTTGCACTGTCACTATGTTGATGCCCTGTAGTTTGAGTTTTCCCCATCTAGTTATTATATATCTTATTTATATCACTTATGTTATTTGTATATTATTTGTAATTCGAAACCCATTCCCCAGATATGTAACTGTATATTTTCAGCCTTCTGGCTGCCAAGCTCTTTCAATAAACCGTTAATTATTATTATTATTATTATTATTATTATTATTATTATTATTATTATTACATATACACATATACATACACATATACATGTACATATATATACACATATGCACACATACATACATACATACATACATACATATACGTCGGTCAGATTCATGTGGGTAATGTCACTCTTCACTGCCATACAGGACAGAGGTTCGTACACAAAGAATGCTTCATATTCATTGACACTATATATAGGTCAGATTCATGTGGGTAATGCCACTGTTCACTGCCATGCAGGACAGAGGTTCGTACACAAAGAAGGAAATACATCATATTCATTAGCAGTATATATAGGTCAGTGGATCACATACATTGGAGTCATATTCTAATTGAAGACTAATCAGTGTGGGCTAGCAAATTTGGGATAAACAGCAAGAATGTCCTCAAGCACACCTGATTCAATGAAGTAATTACATAGTTCAAGATACAATAAGTCAGGTGGCCTGAAGTCTTTGACAGTGTCATATTCAATAATATAGTGTTCAAGTGTATGCTTTAAAGGTTTATCACAAAGTTTACATGCTGAGTGTTCCGGTATGGGTACAGCGTTACTAACTTGCCAGATGTGTCTGTATCCTAGCCTAATTCTGGCCACGACTACATCACATTGTCTGGTTCTGTCCTTATGCTGACCATACCGGTGCCTCTTGTCACAAAATTTGTCATATTTACTAATGCTACAACTGTCAGGTCTCTCTGCATTTCTCACTTCTTCAAGATCAGAGTTCATGATTCTGACTTGAATGGTTTTAATTACAGCATTGGACAGGCCAAGGTCACGATCAACATTTTCTTTCTTACATGTGTTACGAGTTGGGGATTTAGAATATAGTTAAAAGTCTACCCAGATCCCAACAGGCAACAACAATAAAAAAACAAAGACAATCGGACTATAAAAGGGTAGACAAAGGATGCGAGTTTTTGTTGTGTATAATAAAGTGCCATAAATTCCTTAACAAAATATTCAGCTTTCTATAATTTACCCTTAACCATACTTAACCTAAACATTAACAGTATATACATATTTATACAACATACAATAATTTGAAGCAAGTGGACGTGGGGAAGGCAATATAAGATTACAAATACTTAAGTGCGGAGCTGAGATGGCTGACGAGCAAGGCTGAGTATTGTAGAAGACAGTAGGTAGTCACTGTGCCGTAGGTTTCCAGGTTAGGTGATCCTGTGGTCACTTCCCAGAGTGAACTGAACTCTCATCGAACTGGAGCTGATGAAGAAGACTTGTAGGAGGTGACGCAACAACCAGGATATGGAGAAGGGAAACCCCGGAGTGGTAACTAAGACTAGTCATACTCGTGTTTCGTCCCTAGATGGCGTTGCTCGTGGTGCTGGGTAGGTAGATCAGGACAATAGATGGCGTGGTTCGTAACACATGCCTCATTGGCCAGTCTATCAGCACGGTCATGATACCTGATTCCAACATGGGACGGAATCCACACAAATTCGATATGAAAGTTGTTCTCATTGGCAGTTATCACATTTCTTTTAATATCACATACAACTTTAGACATAGAGCCTGGCGGGCTGTTCATTGATTTCAAAGCACTTTGAGATTCACAGAATAATACCCCACCTCCATTTTCTTTGAGGTAGTCTGTGGCTAAGTAGATTCCAGTTAGTTCAGTTTGTGTTGTGCTGGCCCAGTTGTTCAGCCTTTGTTTGTTTGACACTATCATCTCTTTTTCTTTATATATTACAATTGCACAGCCTGTTCTACCTGTGTTTGTCTGCACAGAACCATCAGTAAAAGCATAACATTCACTTGATTTAATACTCTGTATGTGTTTGTTAATAGTTTCTAGTGTGACACATCTCACCACATCGGTGTTTAACATTTGCTTACTACCAACAGGAGTGTAATTAATAGGAACTGATATATCCAGCCAAGGAGGAATGGCATTAATAGGTTCGTTTGGGGTGATTGGGAGATTCAGTTTCAAGAGATCTGCAACACTTTTATGAACCCACGCCCCAAAGAGAGTCTTTTGTGGAAGGTTGGCGAGATGGTCGAGATTACTTAGATAAAACATCAACTCAGTTTGAGCTGTAGTTTGAGAACCATTGTTCTTCAAAACTTTAACACAAAACATGGTATTAAGTAGAGCTATCCTCTCAGATAGGGAGGGCAGTCCGAGCTCTTTCCTCATGTTTACGATTCTGGTTGATTTTGGGCAACCTAGGATGATGGGCATGGCTTCATTTTGCACTACCTCAAGGCTGTTAAGTTGTTTAGGTGGAATAGTCACAAGATGGAGAGCATGATAGTCAACTACAGAACGAATGAAGTGAAGATAGAAAGTACGAGCATAGGTGATGTTAATTCCATAGCCCTTACCAACAAGGGTTCTGAGGGGTTTAATGCGCTGCATTAGTTTGTCACGAAGGTTGCTGACAAAGTTTGCATCATTCACACAAATTCCAAGATATTTATAGGAGCTACATAGTTCCAAGGGCATGCTGTTAATGTTATAGTCATGAGGCAGAGGGTGAGCAGGACGAGGATTGAGGAACCTCGTCTTGTCAACAGATATTATGAGACCACATTCAACAATTCTCCAAGCAAATACATCCAGCAAGGCTTGGAGCCTGAGTTTGGTTTGTGTCATAATGCAGATATCATCAGCATAGCATATTACGGCTTCGTTTGGCTGAACTGTGTAGGTTATGTATATAAGCTACTGTGCCAAGTAGCAACCCTGTACATAAGCTACTGTGCCGAGTAGCATTTATGTATATTATCACGTGGCAACACTGCACGTGTTATGTGGCAACGTTGCCCCGAGGCTGCCATATGGCAAGGCGCCTCAGTCTGACTGCGTGAGCTGTGCATGGCACACAGCGTCACCACTTGTATTTCTCTCATCCACAATAAACGAACTCAGTGTTACTCAGTGTTTCCCTAGCCATCACTGCATTCTTCAGGGCACACTAGTAACCTTCATGGCGCAGTGTCTAGGATCTGTTGACTCACTAAGTGTGTGAACATTGCCGACAGTTACGTCTGCCGGTGATGCGCGTCGACTCAGTGTGTTGTGTTGTGTTGCGCTGTGTTTCGCCGCGATGTGCAGTGTTGCTCCGTCACAGTGCGTTTTAGTGACGGTGGCAGTGTTAGTGTCAGTGTATTAGTGTGTGTCTAGAGCTGAGTTGTGCATTGGCCTGTCTTTTTTTGTGGTACCCACGGAGCACGCAGGCGTACACCCTTCTCGTGCGACATTCGGGGGACACTGACGGTCTTGCCGGACCACGCAGCTGTCCACGCTCCCTCCGCTCTCTGAGACACACACACACACACGCACGCACGCACGCATTCACTCACGGACAGAACAGCGGACCATATGCGTGATTTTGCTCTGTTTATGTCATATATATGTGGTTCGAGCTGTTGAGGCGCCACTTTATATATTAAACAGTGCAGTCCACGCACACACAAAGATGGGAGGTAAGAAGGGACGTCAAGATGGGAGACACGACTCCCCACCACCTTCCCCTCCATCGGACGCAGACTCTCATCCTCCACCTCCTGAGACGGACATTGCCACAATTCTGAGGTGGATGGACGACCGGGACGAGCGACGTAGAGAAATGGAATTTCAGAGGGAAGAGATACGAAGAGAGGAGGAAAAGTTGCGTTTTGAGGCACTATTGGCGACCCTGGCGCTAACCCACCCTCCCTCACTCGCAGGTAGCGCGCTTCAAGGCACCAGTACACTCCCTCCTCCACCACACCAGCGTCCTCCAGCTCCCAAGGCATCTGTTCAACCCCCACCCGCCCTCTCACCAGACGTCACGTTTCAGCTTTTTCGTGAGTGGAGGCGGCGTTGGATAGATTACTCCACGATGGTGGACCTTTACAGCATGCCTCCAAACAAACAGCTCATCCAACTGCGGATGTGTTTGTCGCTGGAGACCCAGAGAATTTTGGAGCACACGTTGCGAGTGCCTCCCGATTCTACTTCTTCAGTGACGGATGTGCTCGACCTTTTACAGTTGCACGTTAAGGGTCGGAACAACGAGGCTTTGCGTCGCCGTGCCTTTACCAGCTGCAAGCAGGCGGAGAACGAATCCTTTGACGACTTTTTTGTACGTTTGAAGAGTTTGTCAGAGGAGATCGACGTCTGCAAGGCGCACAGCCGGGAATGTGAGGAAGCCTGGATCAAGCACGGGATCTTGACAGGTGTCAGGCACGAAGAGTTGATGCAGCGACTCATCCCCCTGGACGCTTCCTCCACACTCCAGGTGGTAGTGACTGAATGTCGGTCATACGAGGCCACCAAGTCCGCCACCTCTGCCTTACGGGCCCCACCTGCTGTGAGAGCTATCTCACAATACAAGAAGGATAAGAAGGCGGCCAACAACGCGAAGGCTGCCACACGTTCTTCCACGCCTCCGCCTAGTGCTTCCTGTGGCAGCTGTGGAAAGCAGCACAGCCCCAAGACTTGCCCGGCCGCCGACGCACTGTGTCGTGGATGTGACCGTAAGGGCCACTGGTCTAACACAGACAGGTGCCCTGCACGAGGCCACAAGTGTCAGGCCTGCGGTCGCTATGGACACTACGACAAGTGCTGCCGCCAACCCAAGCCCAAAAGCCCGAGACGAGGAGGACAGCAGCGCACTTCCCTCGGGGTGGTTCGCACACAGCCCCCTCCAGATGGCCCACGCAGCCCCAAGCAGCAGCGGAGTCACATCAGGAGGGTGGAATCGACCACACGCCCCAGGGCTACCCCTTCCCCTACTATCCGCGTCGCCGTCACACACGGTGATGTGTCGGGTCACATCGAGGTGATACCGACACCGGCGCCGATACTACGGTGATTGGGTTGAAGCACCTCCAGAAGCTGGGCCTCACCAAACGCAGTCTGGGACCACCGCCGCAGCTGCAGTACTACAATGCGGACGGTTCCCAGATGCCGGACGCTGTGGGCTCCTTTCAAGCAGAGATCACCTACGGCGACAGGTCGTGTCACGGATGGATCGACGTGCGGCCTACTCTCGCTACACCCTTGTTGTCGTGGGAGCACTGCAAGGAGTCAGGCGTGGTGCCCAGAGACTTTCCTGAGCAGATCCCAGCTGCTCGGTACACCGCCAGCAGGGTGCGTGAGTTAACGAGCGACGCGCCTGGCACTGCCACACAGAGCTGCCCAGAACCCGCGTCCACTCCCACCCACACAGGACGCTCCCCTGCCCAGATCCTGTATGGTCACCCTCTCCGCTCTTGCGTTCTTGCACACGCCAAGGCCTTTGCGAAGGAGTGGCAGACCAGAGCCGAGAGCTGCGACCGCCGCGCCGCTTCACGTGCCCAGGACGCCAAGGCTCGGTATGACGACCGTGCCCGCCCTCTTCAGCCACTGGAGATTGGTGCCCTTGTCCGCGTCCAGGACCCGACGACGACATGTTGGGACAAGGTGGGCATAGTGATGGGCGTCGGCCGGTCGCGGGACTACAAGGTCAGGATGCCGAGCGGCCGTGTCTGGTGGAGGAACCGCCGCTTCCTCCAGCCAGTCCCACCCCCTGCTGCTGGCCCCCTGACCGAGGACGAGTCACCTACACCTCACAAGGATCCGCCCCATAGTGCACCTCGACGCTCAGAGCGACTTAGGACTAAGAAGTCCGCTCAAGACAAAGACTATGAGCGTGAGGGGGGAGGGAGATGTAGGTTATGTATATAAGCTACTCTGCCAAGTAGCAACCCTGTACATAAGCTACTGTGCCGAGTAGCATTTATGTATATTATCACGTGGCAACACTGCACGTGTTATGTGGCAACGTTGCCCCGAGGCTGCCATATGGTAAGGCGCCTCAGTCTGACTGCGTGAGCTGTGCATGGCACACAGCGTCACCACTTGTATTTCTCTCATCCACAATAAACGAACTCAGTGTTACTCAGTGTTTCCCTAGCCATCACTGCATTCTTCAGGGACACTAGTAACCTTCAAACTGGAATGTCAGCAATAAGCTTGTGCATCAGTATATTATAGAGCATAGGACTTACCACTCCTCCCTGAGGCGTGCCAAGCTCAAATGATCTCATTCTGGTACTTTTAACTCCCCTAAACAGAACACTGGCATACCTGTTGGACAGATAATCCTTAATCCATGTCAGGAGGTTACCTTGGATGCCAAAATTAGCTAGTTGCTCAAGTATAATGTCTCTATTAGCTACATCAAAGGCTGATTTAAGGTCTATGAAGGCTGTTTGTGTCTTATCTTTTGAGTGAACAAGATATTCTGCAAAGCATGTCTGCGTGCTACGCCCGGGCATGAACCCGTACAGATTAGGGGCGAGTTTCTCTTTGACTTGAAACATGAGACGGTTTAGAACAGGTCTTTCAAGGACTTTACACATACAGGATGCGAGTGAAATTGGCCTGAAGTTTGGAGAATTAGCTTTAGGGATTGGAACTATGTTTCCATGAGTCCATGTCTTAGGCAGAATACCCTGTGTGAGGCTCATTTGATACAGGTCAAGCAGTGGATGGTTAGGGATCTCAATCAACAATCTCAGGGTGTTATAGGTTATGCCATCCTCACCAGGGGAGGATGACTCACCTTTCATTAGTGCTGTTGTTAGTTCATGGTGCGTTATAGGAAACTGGTCGGTAAGGTCTGGTGAGGACCAGGCTATTTCAATATTGAAACCCCTATTAGTGGGTGTGGTGTTAAGATATTGTTGTATGTCAGGAGGCAGGGAAGTGATTTGTGACACACTAGACCATTGGTCTAATAGCATGTCAGCTTATTCTGCAGGGCTGTGATGAAGCTGGACTGGGGTGGGTGACTTGGTAATGGGTCTAATTTTGTTCCACACTTCTGCTAGAGTGGTTGTTCTATTAATCCCCTGTAAGAATTGTTCCCGATAGGTGTTTCTCACCTGACCTTTGAGTTCACGAAATTCTCTGTTAGCTTTGAGGAATGCCAAGAGGTTATCACTAGTTTTATTTTGCTTATAAGTGTTGGCAAGCTGTTTTTCCTTCTCTCCTTCTGTGGTGAGGATGGGGTCATGTGTCCACAGAGGTGGTTTAGTGCTACCCCCCTTCCTCCTTGACTTAACCCAGGTGGTATAATATGTAGTAATGACATTTACAAGATCACAGCAAAATTCATCCACTGACCCAGGTGTATATCCAGCATACCATCTGTGGATGTAGGCCTTGAAATGCAGTTTAAGATTATCTGGGATGTTAATTCTGAGCTTAGGATGGGGTTCACACTTGACATCAGAAACGGTGTACTCAGTAAGTATTGCATAATGATCACTGACTAGGTGGTCTGAGATGACCTTGGCCTTGACATTACTGTCTACTAGGTTATACCCAATCATATAATCATGTCTGCCCCCCATCAGATGTGTCACTTTGTCTGTGTCGTATACAGTGATATTATGATTATTGATGTAATTCACGAACACCCTCCCATTAGAGTTACACTGGACATCACCGAGGACAGTGTGACGAGAGTTAAAGTCACCCATACACAGCATAGCATTGTTACCTGATGGCTTTGGTAACACATCCGCTCGCAGTTCATTACACCGAACATAGATGTTATACAGCGAAAATTGACTGTTTGCTGTCTTTACTGTAAATTGTTGATAGTGAATACTTTCATCATTGTGAGTTTTAATCCATTTACAGACCAGACCATTCTTTACATAAGTGAGCAGGCCACTTCCTGCTCCACTATTATATGCTGTAAACCCAGCTATCCTGGGTGCAACTTTCTTCTGGGTGCTGGACGTGTAAGGTTCTTGTAAACCAATTACATCAATGTTAAAAACTTTAACAAACCATTGTAGATCATTAATTCTGCGATTAACACTCCGGATGTTCCATGAAATGAACCTAAGCGTTCGTGTTACTTTTCCCACCTTGAATTTAGCGTAGAGAGTCGCACGCTGGCTTCATAGATCAACCTGACTAATAAGCTGACCATTCCAAGTTCTGTACCTCTGGATTTCCTGATAATGTTCTTCACAGCCCTTATTCCAGTAGGATTTCTATACGCGGGTTCCTTCATCAGTCCCGCGAGTTCCTCCCCGTAAACAATGGAAAACGTACAGGGTCATGGACAGTCTTCAGACCTGGGACTATTATAGAGACCATGCTGGCAGTCTGGGGCTCATTCTCCCCATCCATGCTTCCATCACTATCGGTCTCGCTCTGGCTACTCACCCTCAAGTTGGCATCATTATGAGAGGAGGCACCAGCTCCTTCAGAAGCTCCACTAACACTATCACTGTCATTGTTCACTGGTACACTTACTTGGCAGGCTTTAACCTGACCTGCATTGGCTAACGAAGGAGAGTCACTGTGCCTGTTGACTTCAGGTGGTGGAGGCGATTCGGCCGCATTGGCATCACTGAGTGGGACTGCTATTATGGATGGAGGCGACCTCCCAGGACAACTAGGGTGCAAGGCCGTCACACCCTCCTCCATGGACCTGGGACACTGCCTCCTGGGTGGGGAGGTGATGCTGTTGATTTCAGGCGCTGGAGGCGACCCCGCAGTGTTGCTGTTGTCATCACTGAGTGGGACCGCTTTTGTGGGTGGAGGCGGCCTCCCAGGACAACCTGAGTGCCAGTCCGTCACACCCTCCTCCCTGCACCTGAAACACTGCCTCCTGGGTGGGGAGGTGTAGCTGTTGATTTCAGGTGTTGGAGGCGACCCGGTAGTGTTGGTGTTGGCGTCACTGAGTGTGACCGCTATTGTGGGTGGAGGTGGGCTCCCAAGGCAACCTGGATGCCAGGACGTCACACCCTTCTTCCTGCATCTGGCACACTGCCACTCAGGTGGGGAGTCCTGCTCTCTCCCCTCCTGAGAGGCACCTTCCTTGATGGGGCAGCTCCTTGTGCTATGCATTCCTGCGCAGAAGCCGCAGGTAGCTGGCTTGTGACAGTATTTCGCCACATGATTGACCCCGAAGCAGTTGTAGGGGGAGGAGTCCACCAACTGATGTTACCACGGGTACCGTACGTGCTGCTACAGAAGCGGTACTCCTCAGGAGGTGGTTCCTTCCTTTTCTAAACAATGATGATCCTACTAAGTTGTGCACCATCCTTATAAAGTCTTCTTGCACTGTGGACGCCCTGAAGTGACAGAGCTCTCTTGGGGGGAATGCCCTTGGGGAATTGGGTGACAAGGTATTCCTTCATTTTGTGGGGTCGAACAGGTTCATCTCGTTTAATAAGCTGTATTGAGCCGACCTTTCTATCAATGAAGCGTTGGATATCATCCGTGAGGAGGGGTGTTACCTGGCACGACAACATTCAGCTTAGCCGTGCTATATTCCTTATTCAGGGCAGTCAACCAATTAATCTTCATCAAATTGGTTGCGTTCTCGGGGAAGGCAAGGTGCATGTACTTAGCCCGGGGAGCAATGGGAGGAAGGGGGGGATGCCCCTATTGGCTCTCCTCTGCTTCCTTCCCTGGGTCCTCATTTTACGTTTCTGGTAACGTGTTTTAAACTTCTGAAAGCCAGCTTCAGTGTCGCCATGACTGTCCTCCTCATATTCTTCATCAGGGACATCGGAAGAGCGCCGCCCAGCGATGACTCCTGCCATGGTTAGATTTAGATGGAATCTAGGTCATATACACCGGGGCAGAGAGGCGATATGTAGGCCAGCGATGTCCTTGAGGCGTAAACCCTCTTATAGGACAAGGGGAGAGGGGAGCCTGACATCAAGCCTCCTGTGAGAATACTGTACCTCTAATCCCAGTGTGTACCACCTTAATCTTAAAAAAAAGATCACAGGTGGTCCGCCACACACCCACCCTACACACGCTGAGGGGAAACTGTGATTACTGTAGGTTATGTATCTAAGCTACTGTGCCGAGTAGCAACCCTGTACATAAGCTACTGTGCCGAGTAGCAACCCTGTTCATAAGCTACTGTGCCGAGTAGCATTTATATATATAATCACGTGGCAACACTGCACGTGTTATGTGGCAACATTGCCCCGAGGCTGCCATATGGCAAGGCAGCCCCAGTCTGACTGTGTGAGCCGTGCATGGCACACGCGAGTCACCACTTGTATTTCTCTCATCCACAATAAACGGACTCAGTGTTACTCAGTGTTTCCCTACCCATCACTGCATTCTTCAGGGCACACTAGTAACCTTCATGGCGCAGTGGGTAGGATCTGTGGACTTACAAAGTGTGTGAACAATGCCGACAGTTACGTCTGCCGGTGATGCGCGTCGACTCATAGTGTGTTGTGTTGTGTTGCGCTGTGTTTCGCCGCGATGTGCAGTGTTGCGCCGTCACAGTGCGTTTTAGTGACGGTGGCAGTGCTAGTGTCAGTGTATTAGTGTGTGTCTAGAGCTGAGAGTTGAGCATTGGCCTGTTTTTTGTGGTACCCACGGAGCACGCAGGCGCACACCCTTCTCGTGCGACATCCGGGGACACTGAAGGTCTTGCCGGACCACGCTCCCTCCGCTCTCTCAGACACACACACGCACGCACGCACGCACTCACTCACGGACAGAACAGTGGACCTGGACCATATGCGTGATTTCTGCGCTGTTTATGTCATATATATGTGGTTCGAGCTGTTGAGGCGCCACTTTATATATTAAACAGTGCAGTCCACGCACACACAAAGATGGGAGGTAAGAAGGGACAACGTCAAGATGGGAGACACGACTCCCCACCACCTTCTCCTCCACCGGGCGCAGACTCTCATCCTCCACCTCCAGTGACGGACATTGCCACAATTCTGAAGTGGATGGACGACCGGAACGAGAGACGCAGAGAGATGGAACTTCAGAGGGAGGAGACACGAAGAGAGGAGGAAAAGTTGAGTTTTGAGGCGCTATTGGCGACCCTGGCGCTAACCCACCCTCCCTCACTCGCAGGTAGCGCGCTTCAAGGCGCCAGTACACTCCCTCCTCCACCACACCAGCGTCCTCCAGGTACTCTTGCTACCCCAACAACTCCCAAGGCATCTGTTCAACCCCCACCCGCCCTCTCACCAGATGTCACGTTTCAGCTTTTTCGTGAGTGGAGGCGGCGTTGAACAGATTACTCCACGATGGTGGACCTTGACAGCATGCCTCCAAACAAACAGCTCATCCAACTGTGGATGTGTTTGTCGCTGGAGACCCAGAGAGTTTTGGAGCACACGTTGCACGTGCCTCCCGACTCTACCTCTTCAGTGACGGATGTGTTCGACCTTTTACAGGAGCATGTTAAGGGTCGGAACAACGAGGCTTTGCGTCTCCGTGCCTTTACCAGCTGCAAGCAGGCGGAGAACGAATCCTTTGACGACCTTTTTGTACGTTTGAGGAGTTTGTCGGAGGAGATCGACGTCTGCAAGGCGCACAGCCGGGAATGTGAGGAAGCCTGGATTAAGCACGGGATCTTGACAGGTGTCAGGCACGAAGAGTTGATGCAGTGACTCATCCCCCTGGACGCTTCCTCCACACTCCAGGTGGTAGCGACTGAATGTCGGTCATACGAGGCCACCAAGTCCGCCACCTCTGCCTTACGGGCCCCACCTGCTGTGAGAGCGATCTCACAATACAAGAAGTGTAAGAAGGCGGCTAACAACGTGAAGGCTGCCACACGTTCTTCCACGCCTCCGCCTAGTGCTTCCTGTGGCAGCTGTGGAAAGCAGCACAGCCCCAAGACTTGCCCGGCCGCCGACGCACTGTGTCGTGGATGTGACCGTAAGGGCCACTGGTCTAACACAGACAGGTGCCCTGCACGAGGCCACAAGTGTCAGGCCTGCGGTCGCTATGGACACTACGACAAGTGCTGCCGCCAACCCAAGCCCAAAAGCCCGAGACGAGGAGGACAGCAGCGCACTTCCCTCGGGGTGGTTCGCACACAGCCCCCTCCAGATGGCCCACGCAGCCCCAAGCAGCAGCGGAGTCACATCAGGAGGGTGGAATCGACCACACGCCCCAGGGCTACCCCTTCCCCTACTATCCGCGTCGCCGTCACACACGGTGATGTGTCGGGTCACATCGAGGTGATACCGACACCGGCGCCGATACTACGGTGATTGGGTTGAAGCACCTCCAGAAGCTGGGCCTCACCAAACGCAGTCTGGGACCACCGCCGCAGCTGCAGTACTACAATGCGGACGGTTCCCAGATGCCGGACGCTGTGGGCTCCTTTCAGGCAGAGATCACCTACGGCGACAGGTCGTGTCACGGATGGATCGACGTGCGGCCTACACTCGCTACACCCTTGTTGTCGTGGGAGCACTGCAAGGAGTTAGGCGTGGTGCCCAGAGACTTTCCTGAGCAGATCCCAGCTGCTCGGTACACCGCCAGCAGGGTGCGTGAGTTAACGAGCGACGCGCCTGGCACTGCCACACAGAGCTACCCAGAACCCGCGTCCACTCCCACCCACACAGGATGCTCCCCTGCCCAGATCCTGTATGGTCACCCTCTCCGCTCTTGCGTTCCTGCGCATGCCAAGGCCTTTGCGAAGGACTAGCAGACCAGAGCCGAGAGCTGCTACCGCCGTGCCGCTACACGTGCCCAGGACGCCAAGGCTCAGGATGACGACCGTGCCCGCCCTCTTCAGCCGCTGGAGATTGGTGCCCTTGCCCGCGTCCAGGACCCGACGACGACACGTTGGGACAAGGTGGGCATAGTGATGGGCGTCGGCCGGTCGCGGGACTACAAGGTCAGGATGCCGAGTGGCCGTGTCTGGTGGAGGAACCGCCGCTTCCTCCGGCCAGTCCCACCCCCTGCTGCTGGCCCCCTGACCGAAGACGAGTCACCTACACCTCACGAGGATCCGCCCCACAGTGCACCTCGACGCTCGGAGCGACTTAGAACTAAGAAGTCCGCTCAAGACAAAGACTATGAGCGTGAGGGGGGAGGGAGATGTAGGTTATGTATCTAAGCTACTGTGCCGAGTAGCAACCCTGTACATAAGCTACTGTGCCGAGTAGCATTTATATATATAATCACGTGGCAACACTGCACGTGTTATGTGGCAACATTGCCCCGAGGCTGCCATATGGCAAGGCAGCCCCAGTCTGACTGTGTGAGCCGTGCATGGCACACGCGAGTCACCACTTGTATTTCTCTCATCCACAATAAACGGACTCAGTGTTACTCAGTGTTTCCCTACCCATCACTGCATTCTTCAGGGAACACTAGTAACTTTCAATTACAGTAGTGGGTGGTGAGTGGCCGCTGCCGACTGAGATGCTGTAGGAGACCAGGGAGGGAAGGAGGAGGGGCGGTTGTAAGGAGGGAAGGATGAAAGAAGAAAGAAAGGAAAGAGAGTAAGAGCCAGGAAGGGAGGGAGAGAAATAACATAAGAACATAAGAAGATAAGGAGTCTGCAATAGGCCGGTTGGCCTGTGCATGGCAGCTCCTGTCGAGAGTTACTACCACTCTCTATCATCCATGAATCTATCCAGTCTCCTTTTGAAACCTTCCAGCGTTCCAGCATTTACTACATAGTTCCTAAGCTTGTTCCACTCGTCCACCACCCTATTTGTGAACCAGTTCCTTCCTATCTCCCTCCTAAACCTAAACTTATCCAAATTAAATCCGTTGCTTCGAGTCCTATCCTGCTCGGATATTATAAGAACTTTATCTATATCCCCTTTATTGATTCCTTTCACCCACTTGAATACTTCTATCATATCTCCCCGCACTCTTCGTCTTTCTAGGGAATGCAAGTTTAGTTTCTTTAACCTATCCTGATATGGAAGGTTTCTACGTCCCGGAATCATTTTCGTCATTCTACGCTGCACCGTCTCTAGTGAATTGATATCCATTCTATAATAAGGGCACCAGAACTGAACCGCATAATCGAGGTGCGGCCTGACTAGCGCAAGATATAGTTGCAATAAGACCTCTACACTCTTATTCCTTACACTTCTAGATATAAAACCCAATACTCTGTTTGCCTTATTTCGAACATTAACGCACTGTTTTCTAGGCCGTCGGTCCGGGCTTACAAGTACCCCTAGGTCTCTTTCACAAGTCGACTTTGCTAGGTTGATGTTGTTAAGGCTGTATACATTGACAGTATTAGTTCTTCCAATATTACTGTAAGTACGCTGCACTTGCTGGTGTTGAATTTCATTTGCCATTTTGCAGACCACCCCTGCAGTTTATTTAGATCCTCCTGTAATGCATTTACATCCTGCCCTGAATTTATCTGCTGCCCTATTTTGGTGTCATCCGCAAACTTGCTTATGTCACTGCTGATCCCAGTATCTAGATCGTTTATGTAGATTATGAACAAGAGTGGGCCGACGACGACACGTTGGGACAAGGTGGGCATAGTGATGGGCGTCGGCCGGTCGCGGGACTACAAGGTCAGGATGCCGAGCGGCCGCATCTGGTGGAGGAACCGCCGCTTGCTCCGGCCAGTCCCACCCCTTGCTCCTGGACCCCTGACCGAGGACGAGTCCCCTACACCTCACGAGGATCCGCCCCACAGTGCACCTCGACGCTCGGAGCGACTTAGGACTAAGAAGTCCGCTCAAGACAAAGACCATGAGGGTGAGGGGGGGAGGGAGAAGTAGGTTATGTATCTAAGCTACTGTGCCGAGGAGTAACCTTGTATATAAGCTACTGTGCCGAGTAGCATTTATATATGTGATTTCGTGGCAACACTGCACGTGTTATGTGGCAACATTGCCCCGAGGCTGCCATATGGCAATGCAGTCTCAGTATGACTCTGTGGGTCGTGCAAGGCGCACGCTAGTCACTACTTGTATTTCTCCTATCCGTTAATAAATGGACTTCAGTGTTACCCGGTGTTTACCTACCCATCACTGCCTTCTTTAGGGACTACTTGGAACCTTCAAGTGATACTGTGATTTAGTTCCGTTGATGCATTTAATATTTCTATGTAATTTCTTATTTTTTATCCTATTTTCTCAGGCGTTGATATAATTTTGTTGAAAGCCTTAAGGCCTGCTTCATGTGTGCAAACAACATTTCTTAATAGTTTCAATATCACGTATAACTTTTTTTCCCCAGAGTAGTGTTTTAAGTTCAGGTTAAGAGGTGCGCATATGTTGGTGGACCCATTATTTGATTGTGTCAGTAGTGTTGGAGGGAATAGAAGTGTCTAAATTTTACAGTGCGTCTCATTTACCCCAATCACAGATGCTGTCCTTCCACGGGTCACGGAGAATTAATTTTGGTAGTAAATTTAAGTGTTCTCGTGCTGGTTCGGGTTTTCTCCAAGGGGCGCTTCCAGTGCAGTTACCATCTAATAATATTTAATATATATATATATATATATATATATATATATATATATATATGTATATATATATATATATATATATATATATATATATATATATATATATATATATATATATATGTATATATATATATATATATATATATATATATATATATATATATATATATATATATATATATATATATATATATATATATATATATACCTTTCTGCTATATATATATATATATATATATTATATGCTGATAACCTGAGAAGAAGAAAACACAGAAGTTCCCCAAGCGCTTTCCGTGTAATTCACATCTTCAGGGTGAGTCTGTACTCACCCTAAAGTGTAATTACACAGCGCTTAACTTTTTCTTTTCCTTGTTATCGCTATACCTAGATCACGCTTGCACCTACATTGATTTGCACTTATATATATATATATATATATATATATATATATATATATATATATATATATATATATATATATATATATATATATATATATATATATATATTTGGTAAAAATCACACGGGAAAATGGAAACAACAAGGGTCCTTAGCTGGAGTGCTCCGTTGTTTCTTTTCCGTATTTATCAAATTATCTTATCCATGTTTTCATTGTGGATTTGCATGAAATATATATATATATATATATATATATATATATATATATATATATATATATATATATATATATATATATATATATATATATATATATATATAAATCACAATGGCTGATAGATAAAATATCTTGATAAAATCACACGGGAAAATGGAAACAACGGGCACCTTCGCTTTATTCAGAATATCTTCAGAGGCAACTGGACTACATGGGCAGAGGCTTAAATATACAGGGTGACCTTAAAAACATGAGGTCAGGGCATAATGATGGCATCCACTAATCCCCACACCAATACACACGTAGAGGCTTAGAGAAGGGATGACGTGACTAGTCAGGTCAGGTCAAAAATAAGGGACACACAAAATAACTATCATACATCTAGATCAAAGGTTTTCAAAGCATTTTTTTAACCTTGGGTACTGACAAATAAATTTATGTAACATACATATGTATATATATATATATATGTATATATATATATATATATATATATTATGTATATATGTATATATATATATATATGTATATATATATATTATATATATATATGTAAAATATTGTATATGTATGTATATATATAAATATTATATATATATATATGTGTATGTATATATTTATATATGTATATATATGTATATATGTATATATATATATAATAATATATATATATATGTTTATATGTGTATATGTATATATTGTATGTATATGTATATTTGATAAAAAAAAAAAAAAAAAAAAAAAAAAAAAAAAAAAAAAAAAAAAAAAAAAAAAAAAAAAAAAAAAAAAAAAAAAAAAAAAAAAAAAAAAAAAAAAAAAAAAAAAAAAAAAAAAAAAAAAAAAAAAAAAAAAAAAAAAAAAAAAAAAAAAAAAAAAAAAAAAAAAAAAAAAAAAAAAAAAAAAAAAAAAAAAAAAAAAAAAAAAAAAAAAGTTATTTCGACATTTATCAAGATTATCTTATCCACGTTTTTCATTATTAGTTTACATGAGTATATATATATATATATATATATATATATATATATATATATATATATATATATATATATATATATATATATATATATATATATATATATATATTTCATGTAAATCACAATGAAAACATGGATAAGATTAGTCTTGATAAATCACACGGGAAAATGGAAACTTGAGTACGTTAGCTAAGGTACTCCGTTTGTTTCCATTTTCACATTTATATATATATATATATATATATATATATATATATATATATATATATATATATATATATATATATATATATATATATATATGCAAGTAAATCACTGTGAGTGCTTGTGGTCAGAATATATGCTGATCGCCACAAGGAAGAAACACAGAAGTTCCCCAAGCGCTTTCGTGTAATTCACATCTTTAGGGGTGGTACAGACTCGCACAGAGGTGTAGTGCAAGCATGCAAGCACTGGTTTTCTTCTTTCCTTCAATGAAATTATATATATATATATATATATATATATATATATATATATATATATATATATATATATATATATATATATATATATATATATATATATATATATATATATATATATATATATATATATATATATATATATATATACATATATATATATATATATATATATATATATATATATATATATATATATATATATATATATATATACATATATATATATATATATATATATATATATATATTAAATATTATTAGTGTTAACTTTGCACTGGGCGCCCTTGGAGAAAACCGAACCAGCGAGAACATAGAATTTGCACTGCCAAAATTAATTCTCGTGACCCGTGGAAGAGACAGCATCTGTGATTAGGGTAAATGAGGCGCTAACTGTAAAATTTAGACACTTCTATTCCCTCCAACACTACTGACACAATCAAATAATGGGTCCGCAACATATGCTTCTGAAACGTGATATTATTAGCAGGATAAATGAAAATTTCATAATCACACAAATGCTTTACTCATGCAGTAACATATGCAAGGTTACTCTCGGGCAGGAGAGTGGGCAGGCTGCCAGCTGGCATCGGCCTGGTAACGTTCTGAAACTTTTAGCCAGTTTTATATCTAGAAGTAACGAAATAAGAATAGCCAGAAAATTTGACTATCTGATTTATCCATAGAATGGATATCAGAACATAAAACATATCGAGACGGAATTAAAAAGGCATTCTAAACTTTGAAAGTAGTGTAAAGGGATAAAGTTCTTATATCCGGCAGACTCAGCTGGCTGAATTATTTGAATGAGGTAGGAAAGGAAGATGAGAAGAACTGAATGAGAGCGGTGGGCAGTGGAACAACTTAAGGCTGTGAACGCTGGAAGAACTTCAAGAGGGCTATGGAAATTCATGGATATTGAAGTGTGCTCGACAGAAACTGCAATACACAAGCAACACCGTACAAACTCTTGAGCCTGCGTGCGTGGTCCTCGGCCAGACGCTGAATACATGGCGAACTGGTTGAACGCTGTGGGCGGATCGTCGAGGCTGGCAGAGAGGATTGAGCGGATCCCTCCATCGAACTGCGACACCATCCTGACCTTCGTCCTGAACGGCGACGTCTGGCGTCTGGAAGTCCGCGCAGAACAGCTGGGAGCGTGGTGCTGCGGCTGCTGACGTGGGCTTCAATCCCGCCAATAACGGCATGTCGATGCGCTGAACAGCAGGTGAGCTGATCGTGCATCAAAAAGATTGCCTGGTGTGACGCCGGGAGTGTGAAGGTGTGAGGATGTGCAGTGGAGGTGGACTGCAGGAAGGCACTGAAACTGAAACTGAATCATTGTGTGGATGAAGTGTGTGCCAGCTGCAGGTTACTCAAGGACCAGTGTATAAACATGACAGGAGACGATCATAACTTTCAGGGGGATTTAAAACTTGAAGAAGCAGAGGGAAGCAATGAGCATCCCCAGGCTGATGAAGGTGGTGCCAGGATCGACCTCAGGAAGAAAAGTGTGCTGAGAGTTCACAGTGTTGCAGGAGTGTGGTTGCAACGTGATGATTTACAGAGCCTTACGATCCAGCGCCAGGATAGCTGGTGAACAGAGCAGTCAGTGTGACACAGACAGGCCAGCAGACATTTCAGATCAGTGAAATTAAAGTCCATGAGCCAGTGTGGTGTGGGACAGCATCAGGAGAGTTAAAGTGATCAGTTTGAGTTTCGATGGCTGAAACTGCTGGTAACACCGGGACCTGGAACCCCGGTAACCGAATGAAGAAGCTGAATGATGACGTGCCATGCACCGCTCGCGCGGTGAGCGCCACCATATATGGCGGCCTCGGGCAACATACATGGCACGTGCAGTGTTACCGCGTGATAAATATTTACTTGAGTAACATATACGCAACCTGGCTGGGCGGATGGAGAACATGGTGACAAATCGAAGGCGAGGTAAACAGCCAGCGACGACCGGCGCTGGATAGCAGCGGCGTGATCTGCCGCTCGCCATGGTGGCGTGATAAGCACGAAGCGGCTGGATCGCAGACGAAATCTCTGGCGACCAGCAGCTGGGATCAGCGAAAAGAGCGTCGATAGGTGAGAACCCGTCATTGCTGCAGCGTGAACCCAGCAATCACCGCGCCGACCCGGCACCCTGAACTGTTTCCCGGCTTTGAACTGGTTGACGGCAACCGTGGTATAGCGACCGCCGGAACAGCACCACAGCAGGCGAGATGATGCGTACAAAGTGGATTCTCCGCTGCAGCTTCAATGCTTGACGACCCCTTAACGTGCAACACAAAGTCAGTGAAGTCACCATCGTGAACGTCAGTGAACGGAAGGCCGAAGTCACAGCAGTGATGAAAATACTCACACTGTTGATTTGAACTTATGTAACGACCTCGAGGCCAACATTACATGCAGTGTTACATAAATGCCAGGGTTGCAGTTCGGCAAACGTGCAGAACGACTGATTGCCAGAATCGCTGAACAGGAAACTCGGACTGCCCTCAAAGTGAGAGTTCAGGTGGGAACAGGAAGCTGTGTATAAAAGAGATCGGAAGCAGGCTGAAAGGCTGGTGGCTGGGCCAGCTGGGCTGCTGGAGTCTGCAGCCACAGACCTCGAGGTGAAGGCTGTGTGATCTCAAGTGCTTTAGTGAACAACCCAGGCGGATCAAGTGTGTGGTTGGGGTAGACAAAATTGTGTTGCCTGTTGAGAATCAGGTGTGTGAGACCAGGCCAGGCTCAATGTGATCGCTGTGAAGGCGGCCAGAGGCTGATTACAGGCAGGGCATGATGACAGTGCAAAGTGTGGGTGTGCGGAAGTTGATTTTACAGTGGTTGGGACTGCCAACTGGCTGAATGCAGTCAGGCAGGTGGTGGTGGAGTGTTTGTGTGGCGGGAGACTGTGGAGGCGGGAGTTTGGGGCA
>NW_024723645.1:0-26026 GCF_018991925.1 Homarus americanus
TCGTTCAGGGTCTTTGTTCTACTCGATAAGGGGCCTTTGTTATTCTCGATCAAGGGACTTTGGTATACTCAATCAGGTGACTTTGTTATACTTGTTCAGAGGACTTTGTTATACTTAATCAGGGGACTTTGTTTTACTCGAGCAGGGGGCTTTGTTATATTCGATCAGGGGACTTTGTTATACTCAATCAGGGGGCTTTGTTTTACTTGAGCAGGGGGCTTTGTTATATTCGATCAGGGGACTTTGTTATACTCGATGAGGGGGCTTTGTTATACTCGATCATGGGACTTTGTTATAGTCGTCCAGGGGACTTTGTTATACCCGACCAGGTGACATTTTTATACTCGACCAGGGGCCTTTGTTATGCTCGACCAGGGGACTTTGTTATACTCGATCAGAGGACTTTGTTATACTCAATCAGGGGACTTTGTTATACTCGACCAGGGGACTTTGTTTTACTCAATCAGGGAACTTTGTTATACTCGACCAGGGGACTTTGTTATACTCGGTCAGGTGCCTTTGTTATACTCGATCGGGGCCTTTGTTATACTCATTCAGGGGACTTTGTTATACTCGATCAGGTGACTTTGTTATATTCGTTCATGGGTCTTTGTCATACTCGATCAGGGGGCTTTGTTATACTCGACCAGGGTGCCTTTGTTATGCTCGATCAGGGGACTTTGTTATACTCGATCAAGGGATTTTGTTATACTCAATCAGGGGACTTTGTTATACTCGATCAGGGAACTTTGTTATACTCGATCAGGGGACTTTGTTTTACTCGACCAGGTGACTTTGTTTTACTCAATCAGAGTACTTTGTTATACTCAATCAGGGGACTTTGTTTTTCTCGATGAGGGGGCTTTGTTATACTCGATCAGGAGACTTTGTTATACTTGACCAGGGGACTTTTTTCTCTCGATCAGGGGACTTTGTTATACTCGACCAGGGGACTTTGTTATACTCTACCAGGGTGCCTTTGTTATGCTCGATCATGGGAATTTGTTATACTCGATGAGGGGACTTTGTTATACTCGATCAGGGGCCTTCGTTATACTCGATCAGGGGACTTTTTATATTTGATCAGGGGTCTTTGTTATACTCGATCAAGGGGGCTTTGTTATACTCGATCAGGTGACTTTGTTATACACGATCAGGGGCCTTCGTTATACTCGATCAGGGGACTTTGTTATACTCGACCAGGGGACTTTGTTATACTCGACCAGGGGACTTTGTTATACTCGGTCAGGTGCCTTTGTTATACTCGATCGGGGTCCTTTGTTATACTCATTCAGGGGACTTTGTTATACTCGATCAGGTGACTTTGTTATATTCGTTCATGGGACTATGTCATACTCGATCAGGGGGCTTTGTTATACTCGACCAGGGTGCCTTTGTTATGCTCGATGAGGGGACTTTGTTATACTCAATCAAGGGACTTTGTTATACTCAATCAGGGGACTTTGTTTTTCTCTATCAGGGGGCTTTGTTATACTCGATCAGGGGACTTTGTTATACTCGACAAGGGGACTTTGTTTTACTCGATCAGGAGACTTTGTTTTACTCGACCAGGGGACTTTGTTATGCTCGACGAGGACCCTTTTTCTTATAATCGATAAGGGGACTTTGTTATACTCGATCAATGGACTTTGTTATTCTCGATCAGGGGACTTTGTTATACTCGACCAGGGGACTTTGTTTCTGTTGACATGGGGACTTTGTTATACTCGACCAGGGAACTTTGTTATGCTCGATCAGGGGCCTTTGCTATGCTCGATCCGGAGATTTGTTACACTCGATCAGGGGACTTTGTTATACTCGATTAGGGGCTTTGTTATACTCGATTAGGGGACTTTGTTTTACTCGATCAGATTACTTTGTTATAGTCAATCAGGGGACTTTGTTTTTCTCGATGAGGGAGCTTTGTTATACTCGATCAGGGGACTTTGTTATACTCGACCAGGGGACTTTGTTTCTCTCGATCAGGGGACTTTGATATACTCGACCAGGGGACTTTGTTATGCTCGACCAGGGGCCTTTGTTATGCTCGATCCGGTTCTTTGTTATACTCGATCAGGGGACTTTGTTATACTCGATCAGGGGATTTTGTTGTACTCGTTCAGGGCCTTTGTTATACTCGATCAAGGGACTTTGGTATACTCGATCAGGTGACTTTGTTATACTTGTTCGGAGGACTTTCTTATACTCAATCAGGGGACTTTGTTTTACTCGAGCAGGGGGCTTTGTTATATTCGATCAGGGGACTTTGTTATACTCAATCAGGGGACTTTGTTTTACTCGAGCAGGGGGCTTTTTTATATTCGATCAGGGGACTTTGTTATACTCGATGAGGGGGCTTTGTTATACTCGATCATGGGACTTTGTTATAGTCGTCTCGGGGACTTTGTTATACTCGACCAGGGGACGTTTTATACTCGACCAGGGGCCTTTGTTATGCTCGACCAGGGGACTTTGTTATACTGGATCAGAGGACTTTGTTATACTCAATCAGGGGACTTTGTTATACTCGACCAGGGGACTTTGTTTTTTTCGATCAGGGGACTTTGTTATACTCGACCAGGGGACTTTGTTATACTCGGTCAGGTGCCTTTGTTATACTCGATCGGGGGCCTTTGTTATACTCATTCAGAGGACTTTGTTATACTCGATCAGGTGACTTTGTTATATTCGTTCATGGGTCTTTGTCATACTCGATCAGGGGGCTTTGTTATACTCGACCAGAGTGCCTTTTTAATGCTCGATCAGGGGACTTTGTTATACTCAATCAGGAGACTTTGTTATACTTGATCAGGGGACTTTGTTTTACTCGACCAGGGGACTTTGTTTTACTCGATCAGAGTACTTTGTTATACTCAATCAGGGGACTTTGTTTTTCTCGATGAGGGGGCTTTGTTATACTCGATCAGGGGACTTTGTTATACTCGACCAGGGGAGTTTGTTTCTCTCGATCAGGGGACTATGTTATATTCGTTCATGGGTCTTTGTCATACTCGATGAGGGGGCTTTGTTATACTCGACCAGGGTGCCTTTGTTATGCTCGATCAGGGGACTTTGTTATACTCGATCAGGGGACTTTGTTATATTCAATCAGGGGACTTTGTTTTACTCGACCAGGGGACTTTGTTTTACTCGATCAGAGTACTTTGTTATACTCAATCAGGTGCCTTTGTTATGCTCGATCAGGGGACTTTGTCATACTCGATGAGGGGGCTTTGTTATACTCGATCAGGGGACTTTGTTATACTCGACCAGGGGACTTTGTTTCTCTCGATCAGGGGACTTTGTTATACTCGACAGAGTGCCTTTTATGTCGATCAGGGGACTTTGTTGCTACTCGATCAGGGGACTTTGTTATACTCGATCAGGGGACTTTGTTTTTACTCGACCAGGGGACTTTACTCGATCAAGTACTTTGTTATACTCAATCAGGGGACTTTGTTTTCTCGATGAGGGGGCTTTGTTATACTCGATCAGGGGACTTTGTTATACTCGACCAGGGGAGTTTGTTTCTCTCGATCAGGGGACTTTGTTATATTCGTTCATGGGTCTTTGTCATACTCGATGAGGGGGCTTTGTTATACTCGACCAGGGTACCTTTGTTATGCTCGATCAGGGGACTTTGTAATAATCGATCAGGGGACTTTGTTATACTCAATCAGGGGACTTTGTTTTACTCGACCAGGGGACTTTGTTTTACTCGATCAGAGTACTTTGTTATACTCAATCATGGGACTTTGTTTTTCTCGATGAGGGGGCTTTGTTATACTCGACCAGGGGACTTTGTTTCTCTCGATCAGGGGACTTTGTTATACTCGACCAGGGGACTTTGTTATACTCTACCAGGGTGCCTTTGTTATGCTCGATCATGGGAATTTGATATACTCGATGAGGGGACTTTGTTATACTGAATCAGGGGACTTTTTATATTTGATCAAGGGTCTTTGTTATACTCGATCAAGGGGGCTTTGTTATACTCGATCAGGTGACTTTGTTATACTCGATCAGGGGCCTTCGTTATACTCGATCAGGGGACTTTGTTATACTCGACCAGGGGACTTTGTTATACTCGACCGGGGTGCCTTTGTTATGCTCGATCAGGGGACGTTTATATACTCGACCTGGGGCCTTTGTTATGCTCGCCCAGGGGACTTTGTTATACTCGATCAGAAGACTTTGTTTTACTCAATCAGGGGACTTTGTTATACTCGACCTGAGGACTTTGTCTTACTCGATCAGTGGACTTTGTTATACTCGACCAGGGGACTTTGTTATGCTCAGTCAGGTGCCCTTGTTATACTCGATCGGGGGCCTTTGTTATACTCATTCAGGGGACTTTGTTATACTCGATCAGGTGACTTTGTTATATTCGTTCAAGCGACTTTGTCATACTCGATCAGGGGGCTTTGTTATACTCGACCAGGGTGCCTTTGTTATGCTCGATCAGGGGACTTTGTTATACTCGATCAAGGGACATTGTTATACTCAATTAGGGGACTTTGTTTTTCTCTATGAGGGGGCTTTGTTATACTCGATCAGGGGACTTTGTTATACTCGACCAGGGAACTTTGTTTCTCTCGATCAGGGGACTTTGTTATACTCGACCAGGGGACTTTGTTATGCTCGACCAGGGGCCATTGTTATCCTCGATCCGGTTCTTTGTTATACTCGATCAGGGGACTTTGTTATACTCGACCAGGGGACTTTGTTTCTGTTGACATGGGGACTTTGTTATACTCGACCAGGGGACTTTGTTATGCTCGACCAGGGGCCTTTGTTATGCTCGATCTGGGGCTTTGTTATACTCGATCAGGGTACGTTGTTATACTCGATTAGGGGCCTTTGTTATACTCGATTAGGGGACTTTGTTATACTCAATCAGGGGACTTTGTTTTTCTCGATGAGAGGGCTTTGTTATACTCGATCAGGGGACTTTGTTATACTCGACCAGGGGACTTTCTTTCTCTCGATCAGGGGACTTTGTTATACACGACCAGGGGACTTTGTTATGCTCGACCAGGGGCCTTTGTTATGCTCGATCTGGTTCTTTGCTATACGCGATCAGGGGACTTTGTAATACTCGATCAGGGGATTTTGTTTTACTCAATCAGGGTAATTTGTTTTACTCGAGCAGGGGGCTTTGTTATATTCGATCAAGGGACTTTGGTATACTCGATCAGGTGACTTTGTTATTCTTGTTCAGAGGACTTTGTTATACTCAATCAGGGTAATTTGTTTTACTCGAGCAGGGGGCTTTGTTATATTCGATCAGGGGACTTTGTTATACTCAATCAGGTTACTTTATTTTACTCGAGCAGGGGGCTTTGTTATATTCGATCAGGGGACTTTGTTATACTCGATGAGGGGGCTTTGTTATACTCGATCATGGGACTTTGTTATAGTCGTCCAGGGGACTTTGTTATACTCGACCAGGGGACGTTTTTATACTCGACCAGGGGCATTTGTTATGCTCGACCAGGGGACTTTGTTATACTCGATCAGAGGACTTTGTTATACTCAATCAGGGGACTTTGTTATACTCGACCAGGGGACTTTGTTTTACTCGATTAGGGGACTTTGTTATACTCGACCAGGGGACTTTGTTATACTCGGTCAGGTGCCTTTGTTATACTCGATCAGGGGCCTTTGTTATACTCATTCAGGGGTCTTTGTTATACTCAATCAGGTGACTTTGTTATATTCGTTCATGGGTCTTTGTCATACTCGATCAGGGGGCTTTGTTATACTCGACCAGGGTGCCTTTGTTATGTTCGATCAGGGGACTTTGTTATACTAGATCAAGGGACTTTGTTATACTCAATCAGGGGACTTTGTTTTTCTCTATCAGGGGGCTTTGTTATACTCGATTAGGGGTCTTTGTTATACTCGACCAGGGGAATTTGTTTTACTCGATTAGGAGACTTTGTTATACTCGACCAGGGGACTTTGTTATGCTCGACCAGGAGCCTTTTTGTTATACTCGATAAGGGGACTTTGTTATACTCGATCATGGGACTTTGTTATACTCGATCAGGGAACTTTGTTATACTCGACCAGGGGACTTTGTTTATGTTGACATGGGGACTTTTTATACTCGACCAGGGGACTTTGTTATGCTCGACCAGGGGCCTTTGTTATGCTCGATCCGGGGCTTTGTTATATACTCGATTAGGGACTTTGTTATACTCGATCCGGGACTTTTGTTATACCCGATGAGGAACTGTTATATTCGTTCATGGGTCTTTGTCATACTCGATGAGGGGGCTTTGTTATACTCGATCAGGGGACTTTGTTATACTCGACCAGGGGACTTTTTTCTCTCGATCAGGGGACTTTGTTATATTCATTCATGGGTCTTTGTCATACTCGATCAGGGGTCTTTGTTATACTCGATCAGGGTGCCTTTGTTATGCTCGATCAGGGGACTTTGTTATACTCGATCAGGGGACTTTGTTATACTCGATCAGGGGACTATGTTTTACTCGACCAGGGGACTTTGTTTCACTCGATCAGAGTACTTTGTTATACTCAATCATGGGACTTTGGTTTTTTCGATGAGGGGGCTTTGTTATACTCGATCAGGGGACTTTGTTATACTCGACCAGGGGACTTTGTTTCTCTCGATCAGGGGACTTTGTTATGCTCGACCAGGGTGCCTTTGTTATGCTCGATCATGGGAATTTGTTATACTCGATGAGGGGACTTTGTTATACTGAATCAGGGGACTTTTTATATTTGATCAAGGGTCTTTGTTATACTCGATCAAGGGGGCTTTGTTATACTCGATCAGGTGACTTTGTTATACTCAATCAGGGGCCTTCGTTATACTCGATCAGAGGACTTTGTTATACTCGACCAGGGGACTTTGTTATACTCGACCGGGGTGCCTTTGTTATGCTCGATCAGGGGACGTTTTTATACTCGACCTGGGGCCTTTGTTATGCTCGACCAGGGGACTTTGTTATACTCGATCAGAAGACTATGTTATACTCAATCAGGGGACTTTGTTATACTCGACCTGGGGACTTTGTCTTACTCGATCAGGGGACTTTGTTATACTCGACCAGGGGACTTTGTTATGCTCAGTCAGGTACCTTTGTTATAGTCGATCGGGGGCCTTTGTTATACTCATTCAGGGGACTTTGGTATACTCGATCAGGTGACTTTGTTATATTCGTTCATGGGACTTTGTCATACTCGATCAGGGGGCTTTGTTATACCGACCAGCAGTGCCTTTCGCCGATCAGGACTTTGTTATACTCGATCAAGGACTTTGCTATATTCAATTAGGACTTTTGTTTTTCTATGAGGGCTTGTTATACTCGATCAGGAATTTGTTATAATTTTGACTGTGAACTTTGTTTACCGATGAGGAGACTTTGTTTTACTCCGACCAGGGACTTTGCTTTATGCCTTCATTTGAGGAGCCTTTTGTTATACTGATAAGGGGACTTTTATAATATACTCGATGAGGGACTTTGTTCTCCTCGATCCGGGGAATTTGTTATACTCGATCAGGGGACTTCGTTATATTCGTTGAGGGGACTTTGTTATACTCGATCATGGGACTTTGTTATACTCTATGAGGGGGTTTTGTTATACTCGATCAGGGAACTTTGTTATACTCGGTGAGGGGACTTTGTTATACTCGATCGGGGACTTTGTTTTACTCGATCAGAGGTTTTTGTTATACTCGATGAGGGGACTTTGTTTTTCGATGATATTTTTGTTATACTCATCACGGGACTTGTTATACTCGGGATCAATGGACTTTGTTATACCGACCAGGACTTTCTATCAAGGGACTTTGTTATACCTGGCAACTTCAGGGACTTTTGTTATGCTCGACCAGGGGCCTTTGTTATTCTCGATCCGGTTCTTTGTTATACTCGATCAGGGGACTTTGTTATACTCGATCAGGGGATTTTGTTGTACTCGTTCAGGGTCTTTCTTATACTCGATGAGGTGCCTTTGTTATACTCGATCAAGGGACTTTGGTATACTCGATCAGGTGACTTTGTTATAATTGTTCAGAGGACTTTGTTATACTCAATCAGGGTACTTTGTTTTACTCGAGCAGGGGGCTTTGTTATATTCGATCAGGGGACTTTGTTATACTCGATGAGGGGGCTTTGTTATATTCGATCATGGGACTTTGTTATAGTCGTCCAGGGGACTTTGTTATACTCGATCAGGGGACGTTTTTATACTCGACCAGGGGCCTTTGTTATGCTTGACCAGGGGACTTTGTTATACTCGATCAGTGGACTTTGTTATATTCGTTCATGGGTCTTTGTCATACTCGATCAGGGGGCTTTGTTATACTCGACCAGGGTGCCTTTGTTATGCTCGATCACGGGACTTTATTATACTCGATCAAGGGACTTTGTTATACTCAATCAGGGGACTTTGTTTTTCTCTATCAGGGGGCTTTGTTATACTCGATCAGGGGTCTTTGTTATACTCGACCAGGGGACTTTGTTTTACTCAATCAGGAGACTTTGTTATATTCGACCAGGGGACTTTGTCATGCTCGACCAGGAGCCTTTTTGTTATACTCGATAAGGGGACTTTGTTATACTCGATCAGGGGACTTTGTTATACTCGATCATTGGACTTTGTTATACTCGACCAGGGGACTTTGTTTATGTTGACATGGGGACTTTTTATACTCGACCAGGGGACTTTGTTATGCTCGATCCGGGTCTTTGTTATACTCGATTAGGGGACTTTGTTATACTCGATCACGGAACTTTGTTATACTCGATGAGGGGACTTTGATTTACTTGACCAGGGGACTTTGTTATACTCGACAGGGGACTTTGTTTCACTCGATCAGGGGACTTTCTTATACTCGACCAGGGGACTTTGTTTCACTCGATCAGGGGCCTTTGTTATGCTCGACCAGGGGACTTCTTTATACTCGATCAGAGGACTTTGTTATACTCAATCAGGGGACTTTGTTATACTCGACCAGGGACTTTGTTTTACTCGATCAGGGGACTTTGTTATACTCGACCAGGGGACTTTGTTATACTCGGTCAGGTGCCTTTGTTATACTCGATCGGGGGCCTTTGTTATACTCATTCAGGGGACTTTGTTATACTCGCTCAGGTGACTTTGTTATATTTGTTCATGGGTCTTTGTCATACTCGATCAGGGGGCTTTGTTATACTCGACCAGGGTGCCTTTGTTATGCTCGATCAGGGGACTTTGTTATACTCGATCAGGGGACTTTGTTATACCGTAACAGGAGTTTGTTTCTTCGATCAGGGACTTGTTATATTCGCTTCATGGTCTTGTCATACTCTATGAGGCTTTGCTATAATTCTACCAGGTACCTTTTTATGCTCGGATCAGGACTTGTTATACCCAATCAGGGACTTGTTTTACTCGACCAGGGGACTTTTGTTTTTACTTCCATCAGAGTACTTTATTATACCTAATCAGGACTTGTTTTTCGGGATGAGGCTTTTGTTATACTCCATCAGACTTGTTATACTCGACCAGGGACTTTTGTTTCCGATCAGGACTTTTGTTATACCGACTTGTGACTTATTATACCAGGTACTTTGTTGTGCTCAATCATGGAATTTGTTATACTCGATGAGGGGACTTTGTTATACTGAATCAGGGGACTTTTTATATTTGATCAAGGGTCTTTGTTATACTCGATCAAGGGGGCTTTGTTATACTCGAACAGGTGACTTTGTTATACTCGATCAGGGGCCTTCGTTATACTCGATCAGGGGACTTTTTTATACTCGACCAGGGGACTTTGTTATACTCGACCGGGGTGCCTTTGTTATGCTCGATCAGGGGACGTTTTTATACTCGACCTGGGGCCTTTGTTATACTCGACCAGGGGACTTTGTTATACTCGATCAGAAGACTTTGTTATATTCAATCAGGGGACTTTGTTATACTCGACCTGAGGACTCTGTCTTACTCGATCAGGGGACTTTGTTATACTCGACCTGAGGACTTTGTTATGCTCAGTCAGGTGCCTTTGTTATACTCGATCGGGGGCCTTTGTTATACTCATTCAGGGGACTTTGTTATACTCGATCAGGTGACTATGTTATATTCGTTCATGGGACTTTGCCATACTCGATCAGGGGGCTTTGTTATACTCGACCAGGGTGCCTTTGTTATGCTCGATCAGGGGACTTTGTTATACTCGATCAAGGGACTTTGTTATACTCAATTAGGGGACTTTGTTTTTCTCTAACAGGGGGCTTTGTTATACTCATTCAGGGGACTTTGTTATACTCGATCAGGTGACTATGTTATATTCGTTCATGGGACTTTGTCATACTCGATCAGGGGGCTTTGTTATACTCGATCAGGGGACTTTGTTATACTCGACCAGGGGACTTTGTTTTACTCGATCAGGAGACTTTGTTTTACTCGACCAGGGGACTTTGTTATGCTCGACGAGGAGCCTTTTTGCTATACTCGATAAGGGGACTTTGTTATACTCGATCAGGGACTTTGTTATACTCGGATCAGGCCTTGTTATGCCTGATCTGCGGCTTTGTTTTACCGATCAGGGACTTTGTTATACTCGATTAGCCTTGTTATACCTCCGATTAGGACTTGTTATACTCATCACGGATCTTGTTATACTCTTGATGAGGGGACTTTGTTTTTACCTCAATTAGGACTTTTGTTTTACCTGCATCAGAGTACTCCTTTGTTATACTCAATCAGGACTTCGTTTTTCTCGATGAGGCTTTGTTATACTTCCGGGATCAGGACTTTGTTATACCGACCAGGACTTTCTTCCCCATTAGGACTTTTGTTATACCTGACCAGGGATCTTGTTATGCTCGACCAGGGCCTTTGTTATGCTCTCGATCCGGTTCTTGTTATACTCGATCAGACTTGTTTACCGATCAGAGATTTTCTTGTACCGTTCAGGTCTTTGCTATACCGATGATACCTTGTTATACCTCGATCATGACCTGTTATACTCGATCAGGGGATTTTGTTATACTTGTTTAGAGTACTTTGTTATACTCAATCAGGGTACTTTGTTTTACTCGAGCAGAGGGCTTTGTTATATTCGATCAGGGGACTTTGTTATACTCAATCAGGGGACTTTGTTTTACTCGAGCAGGGGGCTTTGTTATATTCGATCCGGGTACTTTGTTATACTCGATGAGGGGGCTTTGTTATACTTGATCATGGAACTTTGTTATAGTCGTCCAGGGGACTTTGTTATACTCGACCAGGGGACATTTTTATACTCGACCGGGGGCCTTTGTTATGCTCGACCAGGGGACTTTGTTATACTCGATCAGAGGACTTTGTTATGCTCAATCAGGGGACTTTGTTATACTCGACCAGGGGACTTAGTTTTACTCGATCAGGGGACTTTTTATACTCGACCAGGGGACTTTGTTATTCTCGGTCAGGTGCCTTTGTTATACTCGATCGGGGGCCTTTGTTATACTCATTCAGGGGTCTTTGTTATACTCGATCAGGTGACTTTGTTATATTCGTTCATGGGTCTTTATCATACTCGATCAGGGGGCTTTGTTATACTCGACCAGGGTGCCTTTGTTATGCTCGATCAGGGGACTTTGTTATACTCGATCAAGGGACTTTGTTAAAGTCAATCAGGGGACTTTGTTTTTCTCTATCAGGGGGCTTTGTTATACTCGATCAGGGGTCTTTGTTATACTCGACCAGGGAACTTTGATTTACTCGATCAGGAGACTTTGTTATACTCGACCAGTGGACTTTGTTATGCTCGACCAAGAGCCTTTTTGTTACACTCGATAAGGGGACTTTCTTATACTCGATCAGGGGACTTTGTTATACTCGATCAAGGGACTTTCTTATACACGACCAGGGGACTTTGTTTATGTTGACATGGGGACTTTTTATACTCGACCAGGGGACATTGTTATGCTCGACCAGGGGCCTTTGTTATGCTCGATCCGGGGCTTTGTTATACTCGATTAGGGGACTTTGTTATACTCGATCACGGGACATTGTTATACTCGATCAGGGGACTTTGTTATACTCGATCAAGGGACTTTGTTATATTCGACCAGGGGACTTTGTTTCTGTTGACATGGGGACTTTGTTATACTCGACCAGGGGACTTTGTTATGCTCCACCAGGGGCCTTTGTTATGCTCGATCCGGTTCTTTGTTATACTCGATCAGGGGACTTTGTTATGCTCGATCAGGGGATTTTGATGTACTCGTTCAGGGTCTTTGTTATACTCGATCAGGGGCCTTTTGTTATACTCGATCAAGGGACTTTGGTATACTCGATCAGGTGACTTTGTTATACTTGTTCAGAGGACTTTGTTATACTCAATCAGGGGACTTTGTTTTACTCGAGCAGTGGGCTTTGTTATATTTGGATCAGGGGACTTGTTATACTCGACCAGGGACTTTGTTTTTACTCGATCAGGGGACTTTGTTATAATCGACCAGGGGGACTTTTGTTATGCTCGACCAGGGCCTTTTTGTTATAATTTCCCGGATCAGGGGACTTTTAGTTATACTCCAACCAGGGCCTTTTGGTTATACACGATCCGCTTTGTTATACCTGACCAGGACTTTGTTATAATTTCATCAGGGACTTTATTGTTGTAATAGTTCAGGGGACTTGTTATACCTTCGAACAGAGGCCTTTTTTATACTCGATCAAGGAACTTTGTTATACTCGATGAGGAGACTTTGTTATACTCGACAAGGGGGCTTTGATATACTCGATTAGGGGACTTTTTATATTTGATCAGGGGTGTTTGTTATACTCGATCATTGGGGCTTTGTTATACTCGATGAGGGGCCTTTGTTATACTTGTATAGATATGTACATACCAAGATATGTGAACACGCCTGACGCCAGGACTCTTGTTACCATTCATTGTACCATTTATTCACATGTCCGTATTACTACATATTATTATAGCATGTCTGATGTCTATGCTTATGTCTAATGCCTATGTTCATTTACTATGTCCCGATGTACTATGTCTGTACCGCGCTAGTCGAGTAATTAGAAGACCCCATTTATTGTCCTAGGAATGTCTAGCAACTCTCCTTGCCTAGCTAGCTAATTTCCCTCAGATCAGCTCCGGCCTACCTACGGTCCGGGGTCCCTAGTAATCGCTCCTGTATCGGTTGGCTATCACGCCCAGTCTTGTACACTTATTGAATATATCTACTGCTCGTGCCCTGGAGTTTCAAGAACCTTGTCTAGGATTACATCCACCACCACATGGCGCAGTTTGAGTAGCTCCAACACGACAGTTTACAAGCCTCAAGAGCCGGCCCCGTCTGTTTCCCGGCCTCGTGTTTCCCGCCCAGAAGATATACTCCACAGTGCCCCTGGATTTAAAGTGCTTTGTGACCTTGTGAAGTGCCCTAAGTGAAGTGCAGTGCCTTTCATGTCTCTTTGCTATGTTTCTGCGGCCCTACAGGTAGCAGACACGCCTCCAGCCCAGTTTCCAAGACAGCACTTCCGGCATACATCCTCCATCCACGCAGGCCCGCAAGCCACTGATTTGACTCCCTCCCCTCCACTGAGTCATCACCAGCATCTCGCCCGGGCGCGCGGAGGAATACACCGCCGCCAGCCGCCTCCTCTCACTTCACAAATATTACAGTCAGTACTCTTTTACTTGCCAGCCAGTTCTTGCACTTAAGCAAATCCATTGGCGAAAATATAGCACTTCACCTTATTCTCCTTGTCTTTCCCATCGCAACAATACCAAACACGAGATGTCTGACCACGACGATTTGCTGGGAAATTTATATGAGGATTATGAGGAAGACGACGCCTCACAGACCCTCCCACCCCCCCTCACGCCTCACACGCCGGGCGCGCCAAATTCAAAGGATGGGAGCCAGGATATACGTCGGTTAATCCACTTCCTACAAGTTTCTCAAGAGAAGGAAGCCCAAAGACGTCGATTAGAGGAGGAAAAACGACGTCAAGAGGAATTGTCAAGACAGTCAGAGGAATCAGCTTACCGTCTTCAACTTCAACAACAACACCAAGCTGATAACCGCAAATTCCTGGACCTATTGGAATTGCTGGCAACGAGGACGACTTCACCAGCTGCCACAACCAATTCGCCAGCTTCAGCCTCTTCATCTATCCTTCAGACAACGCCTCCTCACACGTCACCTATCTCCCCTAGGTATGCCTCAGTGTCTTCTCAACCACCTGTTCCAGTCTCAACTCTCGTCGACCTCTCCGTGCCTCCTCCACCGCCTGCCGTCTCGAGTACACCCCTGCACAGCTCGATCAGGGGACTTTGTTATACTCGACCAGGGGACTTTGTTATGCTCGACCAGGGGCCTTTGTTATGCTCGATCCGGGGTTTTGTTATAATCGATCAGGGGACTTTGTTATACTCGACCAGGGAACTTTGTTTTACTCGATCAGGGGACTTTGTTATTCTCGACCAGGGGACTTTGTTATACTCGACCCGGGTGCCTTTGTTATGCTCGATCAGTTGACTTTGTTATACTCGATCAGGGGACTTTGTTATACTCGATCAGGGGACTTTGTTATACTCGATCAGGGGGCTTTTATTATACTCGATCAGGGGACTTTGTTATACTCGATCAGAGGTCGTTGTTATACTCGATCAGGGGAGTTTGTTATACTCGACCAGGGGACTTTGTTTTGCTCGACAGGGGTGCCTTTGTTATGCTCGATCATGGGAATTTGTTATACTCGATGAGGGGACTTTGTTATACTCAATCTGGGGAATTTTATATTTGATCAGGGGGCTTTGTTACACTCGATCAAGGGGGCTTTGTTATACTCGATCAGGGGACTTTGTTATACTCGACCAGGGGACTTTGTTTTACTCGATCAGGAGACTTTGTTTTACTCGACGAGGGGACTTTGTTATGCTCGACGAGGAGCCTTTTTGTTATACTCGATAAGGGGACTTTGTTATACTCGATCAGGGGATTTTGTTATATTCGATCAGGGGACTTTGTTATATGCAACCAGGGGACTTTGTTTCTCTCGATTAGGGGACTTTGTTATACTCGACCAGGGGACTTTGTTATGCTCGACCAGGGGCCTTTGTTAAGCTCGATCCGGGGCTTTGTTATACTCGATCAGGGGACTTTGTTATACTCGATCAGGGGCCTTTGTTATACTCAATCAGGGGACTTTGTTATACTCAATCAGGGGACTTTGTTATACTCGATCAGGGGACTTTGTTTTACTCGACCAGGGGACTTTGTTTTACTCGATCAGAGTATTTTGTTATACTCAATCAGGGGACATTGTTTTTCTCGATGAGGGGGCTTTGTTATACTCGATGAGGGGACTTTGTTATACTCGACCAGGGGACTTTGTTTCTCTCGATCAGGGGACTTTGTTATACTCGACCAGGGGACTTTGTTTTACTCGATTGGGGGATTTTGGTATACTCGACCAGGGTACTTTGTTATGCCCGACCAGGGGCCTTTTTTTATTCGCTCAGGGGACTTCGTTATACTCAATGAGAGGTCTTTGTTATACTCGATTAGGGGCCTTTGTTATACTTGACAAGGGGACTTTGTTTTACTCGATCAGGTGATTTTGTTTCTCTCGATCAGGGGACTTTGTTATACTCGCCTTCGGACTTTGTTTTGCTCGATCAGGGGACTTTGGTATACTCGACCAGGAGACTTTCTTATGCTCGACGAGGGGCCTTTTTTTATTCGCTCAGGGGACTTTGTTATACTCAATGAGAGGTCTTTGTTATACTCGATTAGGGGCCTTTGTTATACTTGACCAGGGGACTTTGTTTTACTCGATCAGGGGACTTTATTATACTCGATCAGGGGACTTTGTTACATTCGATCAGGGGACTTTCTTATACTCGATGAGAGGTCTTTGTTATACTCGATCAGGGGTTTTGTTATACTCGATCAGGGGACTTTGGTATACTCGATCTGAGGTCTTTGTTTATACTCGATCAGGGGACTTTGTTATACTCGACCAGGGGACTTTGTTATGCTCGACCAGGGTGCCTTTGTTATGCTCGCTCATGGGAATTTGTTATACTCGATCAGGGGACTTTGTTATACTCAATCAGGGGACTTTGTTATACTCGATCAGGGGGCTTTTATTATACTCGATCAGGGACTTTGTTATATACAGGGACTTTGTTATGCTCGGGCCTTTTGTTATGCTCGATCCGGGGCTTATACTCGATTAGGACTTTGTTATACTCGATTAGGGGCCTTTCGTTATACTCGATTAGGGGACTTTGTTATACTCGATCACGGGACTTTGTTATACTCGATGAGGGGACTTTGTTTTACTCGACCAGGAGACTATGTTATACTCGATCAGGGGACTTTGTTATACTCGACCAGGGGACTTTGTTTCTTTTGACATGGGGACTTTGTTATACTCGACCAGGGGACTTTGTTATGCTCGACCAGGGGCCTTTGTTATGCTCAATCCGGGGCTTTGTTATACTCGATCAGGGGACTTTGTTATACTCGATTAGGGGCCTTTGTTATACTCGATTAGGGGACTTTCTTATACTCGATCACGGGACTTTGTTATACTCAATCAGGGGGCTTTGTTTTTCTCGATGAGGTGTCTTTGTTATACTCGATCAGGGGACTTTGTTATACTCGACCAGGGGACTTTGTTTCTCTCGATCACGGGTCTTTGTTATACTCGACCAGGGGACTTTGTTTTGCTCGACCAGGGGCCTTTGTTATGCTCGATCCGGTTCTTTGTTATACTCGATCAGGGGACTTTGTTATACTCGATCAGGGGATTTTGTTGTACTCGTTCAGGGTCTTTGTTATACTCGATGAGGGGCCTTTGTTATACTCGATCAAGGGACTTTGGTATACTCGATCAGGTGACTTTGTTATAACTTGTTCAGAGGACTTTGTTATACTCAATCAGGGGACTTTGTTTTACTCGAGCAGGGGGCTTTGTTATATTCGATCAGGGGACTTTGTTATACTCAATCAGGGGACTTTGTTTTACTCGAGCAGGGGGCTTTGTTATATTCGATCAGGGGACTTTGTTATACTCGATGCGGGGGCTTTGTTATACTCGATCATGGGACTTTGTTATAGTCGTCCAGGGGACTTTGTTATACTCGACCAGGGGACGTTTTTATACTCGACCAGGGGCCTTTGATATGCTCGACCAAGGGACTTTGTTATACTCGATCAGAGGACTTTGTTATACTCAATCAGGGGACTTTGTTATACTCGACCAGGGGACTTTGTTATACTCGGTCAGGTGCCTTTGTTATACTCGATCGGGGGCCTTCGTTATACTCATTCAGGGGACTTTGTTATACTCGATCAGGTGACTTTGTTATATTCGTTCATGGGTCTTTGTCATACTCGATCAGGGGGTTTTGTTATACTCGACCAGGGTGCCTTTGTTATGCTCGATCAGGGGACTTTGTTATACTCGATCAAGGGACTTTGTTATACTCAATCAGGGGACTTTGTTTTTCTCTATCAGGGGGCTTTGTTATACTCGATCAGGGGTCTTTGTTATACTCGACCAGGGGACTTTGTTTTACTCGATCAGGAGACTTTGTTATACTCGACCAGGGGACTTTGTTATGCTCGACCAGGAGCCTTTTTGTTATACTCGATAAGGGGACTTTGTTATACTCGATCAGGGGACTTTGTTATACTCGATTAGGGGATTTTGTTATACTCGACCAGGGGACTTTGTTTCTGTTGACATGGGGACTTTGTTATACTCGACCAGGGGACTTTGTTATGCTCGACCAGGGGCCTTTGATATGCTCGATCCGGGGCTTTGTTATACTCGATGAGGGGACTTCGATTTACTTGACCAGGGGACTTTGTTATACTCGACCAGGGGACATTGTTTCTCTCGATCAGGGGACTTTGTTATACTCGACCAGGGGACTTTGTTATGCTTGACCAGGGGCCTTTGATATGCTCGATCCGGTTCTTTGTTATACTCGATCAAGGGACTTTGTTATACTCGATCAGGGGATTTTGATGTACTCGTTCAGGTTCTTTGTTATACTCGAGCAGGGGCCTTTTTTATACTCGATCAAGGGAATTTGGTATACTCGATCAGGTGACTTTGTTATACTTGTTCAGAGGACTTTGTTATACTCAATCAGGGGACTTTGTTTTACTCGATCAGGGGACTTTGTTATAATCGATCAGGGGACTTTGTTATGCTCGACCAGGGGCCTTTTTGTTATACTCGATCAGGGGACTTTGTTATACTCGACCAGGGACCTTTGTTATACACGATCCGGGGCTTTGTTATACTCGATCAGGTGACTTTGTTATACTCGATCAGGGGACTTTGTTGTAATCGTTCAGGGGACTTTGTTATTCTCGAACAGAGGCCTTTCTTATACTCGATCAGGGGCCTTTGTCATACTCGATGAGGGGGCTTTGTTATACTCGATCATGGGACTTTGTTATAGTCGTCCTGGTGACTTTGTTATACTCGACCAGAGGACGTTTTTATACTCGACCAGGGGCCTTTGTTATGCTCGACAAGGGGACTTTGTTATACTCGATCAGAGGACTTTGTTATGCTCGACCAGGGGCCTTTGTTATGCTCGATCCGGCGCTTTGTTATACTCGATCAGGGGACTTTGTTATACTCGATCAGGGGCCTTTGTTATACTCGATTAGGGGACTTTGTTATACTCGATCACGGGACTTTGTTATACTCGATGAGGGGACTTTGTTTTACTCGACCATGGGAGTTTGTTTTACTCGATCAGAGTACTTTGTTATACTCAATCAGGGGACTTTGATTTTCTCGATGAGAGGGCTTTAATATACTCGCTCAGGGGACTTTGTTTCTCTCGATCAGGGGCTTTGTTATACTCTATCAGGGGACTTTGTTTCTGTTGACATGGGGACTTTGTTAGACTCGACCAGGGGACTTTGTTATTCTCGACCAGGGGCCTTTGTTATGCTCGATCCGGGGCTTTGTTATACTCGGTTAGGGGACTTTGTTATACTCGGTCAGGTGCCTTTGTTATACTCGATCGGAGGCCTTTGTTATACTCATTTAGGGGACTTTGTTATACTCGATGAGGGGCCATTTTTATATTCAAGCAGGGCTTTTGTTATAATCGATCAGGGGACTTTGGTATACTCGATCAGGGGACTTTGTTATACTCGACCAGGGGACTTTGTTATACTCGGTCAGGTGCCTGACCAGGAGATTTCTGCTATACGGACCAGGGAGAACTTTTTATACTCGGGACAAGGCCTTAAGTGCTCGATCAGGGGACTTTGTTATACTCGACCAGGATTCTCTGCTATGGTCGACCAGGGCCTTTGTTATGAATCAGGGGCTTTGCTATACCTGATCAGGGGACTTTTTATACTCGACCAGGGGACTTTTGTTTTATCTTTGGATCAGGGGACTTTGTTATACTCGACCCGGGTGCCTTTGTTATGCTCGATCAGTTGACTTTGTTATACTCGATCAGGGGCTTTGTTATACTCGATCAGGGGACTTTGTTATACTCGATTAGGAGGCTTTTGTTATACTCGATGAGGGGACTTTGTTATACTCGATCAGAGGTCGTTTTTATAGTCGATCAGGGGACTTTGTTATACTCGACCAGGGGACTTTGTTATGCTCGACCAGGGTGCCTTTGTTATGCTCGATCATGGGAATTTGTTATACTCGATGAGGGGACTTTATTATACTCAATCTGGGGACTTTTTATATTTGATCAGGGGACTTTTTTATACTCAATGGGAGGTCTTTGTTATACTCGATCAGGGGACGTTTTTATACTCGACCTGGGGACTTTGTCTTTCTCGATCAGGGGACTTTGTTATACTCGACCAGGGGACTTTGTTATACTCGGTCAGGTGCCTTTGTTAAACTCGATCGGGGACCTTTGTTATACTCATTCAGGGGACTTTGTTATACTCGATCAGGTGACTTTGTTATATTCGTTCATGGGACTTTGTCATACTCGATCAGGGGGCTTTGTTATACTCGACCAGGGTACCTTTGTTATGCTCGATCAGGGGACTTTGTTATACTCGATCAAGGGACTTTGTTATACTCAATCATGGGACTTTGTTTTTCTCTATCAGTGGGCTTTGTTATACTCGATCAGGGGACTTTCTTATACTCTACCAGGGGACTTTGTTTTACTCGATCAGGAGACTTTGTTATACTCGACCAGGGGACTTTGTTATGCTCGACCAGGAGCCTTTTTATTATACTCGATAAGGGGACTTTGTTATACTCGATTAGGGGACTTTGTTATACTCGATCAGGGCCTTATGTTATACCCGACCAGGGGACTTTGTTTTGCCAGACATGGGGGACTTTGTTATACTCGATCAGGTGACTTTGTTATACTCGATCAGGGGACTTTGTTATACTCGATTAGGGGGCTTTGTTATACTTGATCAGGGGCCTTTGTTGTACTCGATGAGGGGCCTTTGCTATCCTCGATAAGGGACTTTTGTTTTACTCGATAAGGGACTTTTGTTATACTCGATCAGGGGAATTTGTTATACTCGATCAGGGGTCTTTGTTATACTCGATCAGAGTAATTTTGCTTACATCACCTTAATCGTGGGACTTTTGATTTTCTCTTGAGAGAGTGCCTTTAATATACTCGATAAGGGACTTTTGTTATACTCTGACTAGGGAACTTCTTTACTTTCTTTTTGATCAGTAATTTTGTTATACTCCGACCAGGGGACTTTGTTTCTCTCGATCAGGGGTCTTTGTTATACTCGACCAGGGGACTTTGTTATGCTCGACCAGGGGCCTTTATTATGCTCGATCCGGTTCTTTGTTATACTCGATCAAGGGACTTTGTTGTACTCGATCAGGGGATTTTGTTGTACTCGTTCAGGGTCTTTGTTATACTCGATGAGGGGCCTTTGTTATACTCGAACAAGGGACTTTGGTATACTCGATCAGGTGACTTTGTTATACTTGTTCAGAGGACTTTGTTATACTCAATCAGGGGACTTTGTTTTACTCGAGCAGGAAGCTTTGTTATATTCGATCAGGGGACTTTGTTATACTCGATGAGGGGGCTTTGTTATACTCGATCATGGGACTTTGTTATAGTCGTCCAGGGGACTTTGTTATACTCGACCAGGGGACGTTTTTATACCGACCAGGGCCTTTGTTATGCTCGCTGACAAGGCCAGTTATACTCCGGATCAACAGAGGACGCGTTATAACGCCAATCAGGGGACTTTGTTATACTCGACCAGGGACTTTGTTTTACTCGATCAGGGGACTTTGTTATACTCGACCAGGGGACTTTGTTATACTCGGTCAGGTGCCTTTGTTATACTCGATCGGGGGCCTTTGTTATACTCATTCAGGGGACTTTGTTATACTCGCTCAGGTGACTTTGTTATATTTGTTCATGGGTCTTTGTCATACTCGATCAGGGGGCTTTGTTATACTCGACCAGGGTGCCTTTGTTATGCTCGATCAGGGGACTTTGTTATACTCGATCAAGTGACTTTGTTATACTCAATCAGGGGACTTAGTTTTTCTCTATCAGGGGGCTTTGTTATACTCGATCAGGGGTCTTTGTTATACTCGACCAGGGGACTTTGTTTTACTCGATCAGGAGATTTTGTTATACTCGACCAGGGGACTTTGTTATGCTCGACCTGGAGCCTTTTTGTTATACTCGATAAGGGACTTTGTTATACTCGATCAGGGGATTTTGACTGTTATACTCGACCAGGGGACTTTGTTTCGAGGGGATTGTTATACTCGATTTGTTATACTCGATCAGGGGGACTTTTTTATACTCGATCAAGGGACTTTGTATACTCGATGAGGTGACTTTGTTATACTTGTTCAGAGGACTTTGTTATACTCAATCAGGGGACTTTGTTTTACTCGAGCAGGGGGCTTTGTTATATTCGATCAGGGGACTTTGTTATACTCGACCAAGGGACTTTGTTTTACTCAATCAGGGGACTTTGTTATAATCGACCAGGGGACTTTGTTATGCTCGACCAGGGGCCTTTGTTATACACGATCCGGGGCTTTGTTATACTCGATCAGAGGACTTTGTTATACTCGATCAGGGGAATTTGTTGTAATCGTTCTGGGACTTTGTAATACTCGTACAGAGGCCTTTGTTATATTCGATCAGGGGACTTTGGTATACTCAATCAGGTGACTTTGTTATACTCGTTCAGAGGACTTTGTTATACTCGATCATGGGGCTTTGTTATACTCGATCAGGGGCCTTTGTCATACTTGATGAGGGGGCTTTGTTATACTCGATCATGGGACTTTGTTATAGTCGTCCAGGGGACTTTGTTATACTCGACCAGGGGACGTTTTTATACTCGACCAGGGGCCTTTGTTATGCTCGACCAGGGGACTTTGTTATACTCGATCAGAGGACTTTGTTATACTCAATCAGGGGACTTTGTTATTCTCGACCAGGGGACTTTGTTATACTCGGTCAGGTGCCTATGTTATACTCGATCGGGGGCCTTTGTTATACTCATTTAGGGGACTTTGTTATACTCGATGAGGGGCCATTTTTATACTCAAGCAGGGGCTTTTGTTATAATCGATCAGGGGACTTTGGTATACTCGATCAGGTGACTTGTTATATTCGTTCATGGGACTTTGTTATACTCGATCAGGGGTCTTTGTTATACTCAAAGAGGGGCCTTTGTAATACTCGATGAGGGGGTTTTTCTATACTCGATCAGGGGACTTTGTTTTACTCGCCCAGGGGACTTTGTTATACTCGACCAGGCGGCTTTGTTATACTCGATCAGGGGCGTTTCTTATGCTCGATCAGGTGACTTTGTTATACACGAGCAGGGGACTTTGTTATACTCGGTCAGGGGACTTTGGTATACATGATCAGGGACCTTGGGTATACATGAGATCGGTAGAGTTTGTTTATAATTTTATCAGGTACTTTTGTTATACTCGATCAGGGCCTTTGGTCATGTACTCGATGAGGGCTTTGTTATACTCGATCATGGACTTTTGTTATAGGGTCGTCCAGGGACCAAGTCATACTCTGACCAGGGATGCTTTATACTCGGGACCAGGGCCTTGTTATGCTCGACCAGGGGACTTTGTTATACTCGATCAGACGACTTTGTTATACTCAATCAGGGGACTTTGTTATACTCGACCAGGGGACTTTGTGATACTCGGTCAGGTGCCTATGTTATACTCGATCGGGGGCCTTTGTTATACTCATTTAGGGGACTTTGTTATACTTGATGAGGGGCCATTTTTATACTCAAGCAGGGGCTTTTGTTATAATCGATCAGGGGACTTTGGTATACTCGATCAGGTGACTTTGTTATATTCGTTCATGGGACTTTGTTATACTCGATCAGGGGTCTTTGTTATACTCAAAGAGGGGCCTTTGTAATACTCGATGAGGGGTTTTTTTTATACTCGATCAGGGGACTTTGTTTTTCTCGCCCAGGGGACTTTGTTATACTCGACCAGGCGGCTTTGTTATACTCGATCAGGGGCGTTTCTTATGCTCGATCAGGGGACTTTGTTATACTCGAGCAAGGGACTTTGTTATACTCGATCAGGTGACTTTGTTATACTCGGTCAGGGGACTTTGGTATACATGATCAGGGGAGTTTGTTATACTCGATCAGGGTACTTTGCTATACTCGATCAGGGGCCTTTGATATACTCGATTTAGGAACTTTGTTATACTCGATCAAGGAACTTTGTTATACTCGATGAGGAGACTTTGTTATCCTCGACAAGGGGGCTTTGATAACTCGATCAGGGGACTTTTTATATTTGATCAGGGGTCTTTGTTATACTCGATCATTGGGGCTTTGTTATACTCGATCAGGGGCCTTTGTTATACTCGATCAGGGGACTTTGTTATATCGATCAGGGGACTTTGTTATACTCGACCAGGAGACTTTGTTATACTCGACAAGGGGCCTTATGCTCGATCAGGGGACTTTGTTATACTCGACCAGGGGAATTTGCTATGCTCGACCAGGGGCCTTTGTTATGCTCGATCCGGGGCTTTGTTATACTCGATCAGCGGACTTTATTATACTCGGCCAGGGGACTTTGTTTTACTCGATCAGGGGACTTTGTTATACTCGACCAGGTGACTTTGTTATACTCGACCCGGGTGCCTTTGTTATGCTCGATCAGTTGACTTTGTTATACTCGATCAGGGGACTTTATTATACTCGACCAGGGGACTTTGTTACACTCGACCAGGGGACTTTCTTATACTCGATGAGAGGTCTTTGTTATACTCGATCAGAGGGCTTTGTTATACTCGATCAGGGGACTTTGGTGTACTCGATCTGAGGTCTTTTTTATACTCGATCAGGGGACTTTGTTATACTCGACCAAGGGACTTTGTTATGCTCGACCAGGGTGCCTTTGTTATGCTCGATCATGGGAATTTGTTATACTCGATGAGGGGACTTTGTTATACTCGATCAGTGGGCTTTGTTATACTCGATCAGGGGCGTTTGTCATACTCGATGAGGGGGCTTTGTTATACTCGATCATGGGACTTTGTTATAGTCGTCCAGGGGACTTTGTTATACTCGACCAGGGGACGTTTTTATACTCGACCAGGGGCCTTTATTATGCTCGACCAGGGGACTTTGTTATACTCGATCAGACGACTTTGTTATACTCAATCAGGGGACTTTGTTATACTCGACCAGGGGACTTTGTTATACTCGGTCAGGTGCCTATGTTATACTCGATCGGGGGCCTTTGTTATACTCATTTAGGGGACTTTGTTATACTTGATGAGGGGCCATTTTTATACTCAAGCAGGGGCTTTTGTTATAATCGATCAGGGGACTTTGGTATACTCGATCAGGTGACTTTGTTATATTCGTTCATGGGACTTTGTTATACTCGATCAGGGGTCTTTGTTATACTCAAAGAGGGGCCTTTGTAATACTCGATGAGGGGGTTTTTCTATACTCGATGAGGGGACTTTGTTTTACTTGCCCAGGGGACTTTGTTATACTCGATCAGGCGGCTTTGTTATACTCGATCAGGGGCGTTTCTTATGCTCGATCAGGTGACTTTGTTATACTCGAGCAGGGGACTTTGTTATACTCGATCAGGTGACTTTGTTATACTCGGTCAGGGGACCTTGGTATACATGATCAGGGGAGTTTGTTATACTCGATCAGGGTACTTTGCTATACTCGATCAGGGGCCTTTGATATACTCGATTTGGGGTCTTTGTTATACTCGATCAAGGAACTTTGTGATACTCGATGAGGAGACTTTGTTATACTCGACAAGGGCGCTTTGATAACTCGATCAGGGGACTTTTTATATTTGATCATGGGTCTTTGTTATACTCGATCATTGGGGCTTTGTTATACTCGATCAGGGGCCTTTGTTATACTCGATCAGGGGACTTTGTTATATCGATCAGGGGACTTTGTTATACTCGACCAGGAGACTTTGTTATACTCGACAAGGGCATATGCTCGATCAGGGGACTTTGTTATACTCGACCAGGGAATTTGCTATACTCGACCAGGGGCCTTTGTTATATGCTCGATCGAGGGGCTTTGTTATACTTTTCGATCCAGCCGGACTTCAGTATACTTTTCGGCCAGGGGACTTTGTTTTTGCCTCGATCAGGGGACTTTGTTATACTCGAACAGGGGACTTTGTTATACTCGATCGAGGACTTTGTTATCCTTGATTAGGGGGGCTTTGTTATACTCGATCAGGGGACTTTGTTATTCAAGATAAGGGGGTCTTTGTTATACTCGATCAGGGAACTTTGTTATACTCGATAAGGGGACTTTGTTATACTCGATCTAGGGCCTTTGTTATACTTGATCAGGGGACTTTGTTATACTCGACCAGGGGACTTTGTTATACTCGATCAGGAGAATTTGTTATACTCGATCATGGGACTTTGTTATACTCGATCAAGGACTTTGTTATCCTCGATCAGGGGACTTTGTTATACTCGATGAGCGGGCTTTGTTATACTCGATCAGGG
>NW_024723646.1:0-20190 GCF_018991925.1 Homarus americanus
TAGGTGATATTAAACAAAGCTCCTTACCCTATACTTCAGGGTGGGTGACAGGTGCTGATTTCTGAATTTTAGCATTCAGCTGCTACAAATTATTTATTGCTAAGTGCACAAGGGCTATTGTATAGAACCCAGTCCTTCTCTCCTGCCCATGGAATAGAACAAACGACCATTCGCCTCTAGGAGAACGCTCAACCAATGACACACACACACACACACACACACACACGTATTGTACATCAAGGGCACATTGACAGTGCCCATCACCACTACTGTACACCAGGATACATTGAAAGTAATCAACACCATTATACAATAATGTGTGTATACCGTATAGCGTTCCTCACTTTGTCCTGCAAAGAAATGCTTACAACTATTAAATATAGGAGATTGGTACATCTGTATAATTTATCCCAATGAGTTCAGAAACCAATGTTTTAAAGCAACATAAAGGCTCCCTGGTAAAAACAGACTTACCTGGAGTAAGTTGTTATAGCGAGATATCCCTTCAGCATTGCTGAGGCGGCGGTAGATTGACAAGGCGCCATGGCAATAGTAGAAGGTAAAGCTCTGAGGCTGTACCTACCAGTCGTCCTAACCCATCTCCTCCACACCGACGGTGATGGAAGCTCTGGAGCACCCGCCACCCCACAGTGAGGGGCACTCTTGGGTCGAACGTCTTTGCGTACCTGAACACCAGTAACAGTATAACCCCACACTACTCTCCGCCAGGCTGTTACTCATGACCTCCAGTTTTATGTTATTGCTAAAAATAATTAAAATAATATTTTAATAATAATTTTAGAACTTTTATCTATGAAATTTTTTTCACATACAGTAAACACAAAATAAAATCGAACTTTCAGATATCACGTAAATATACAACACCTTTAACTTTCTGGCAATGTTGCAAAAATACGACACTTAAGTACATACTGCAGTAGTATTACTAAAACAAATTAGTAGTTTATTCTTGAATTCAAAGAGCACTGACCTGGGGCTGCCATGAACGACGATAAAGGAAACCGTGTTCTGGGAGGTGAGACAGGAGTGAGGGATCCCTGACAGGTGGAGCAAGACACCTCTACCATCACCTGGTGCCTCCCACTGGCCACCCACCGACCCATCGCCCCACTTAAGTCGACCTCCATCCAGTCGCTGACTGTAGTATTCTTATGGCCAGGATCGTTCTTTGAGGCGTCGCGTGGTGGGTCGTAGGCGTCACCGCGGATGACAAACCCATAATATTTTTCTTTTTTCGAATGTCAGTTCCTAAAATAAAATTCATGATATTGTCGTACAAAAAGAAATTTACAAGGGAAAGAAATGAAGACACGAACCTCATTTACAGAAGGATAAAAGTAAGTCTATCTATTAGTGTATAGCAGAGGTGAGTCGAGACTTACCTCTGTGATGGTCAGGGCTTCAGAGGGACCGTCAGCCAGGTCCTTCATCTTCCACAACCACAACGTCGTTCCTGCTACGCCCAGCGGCGATGACCCCTCTAAAGTGAAGAGGAAGCAAGCGGCCTTCCGGTGACTCCCACACGACACGCCTTGTAATGACCTTTGACCTGAAGATGATGAGTTACATAACGATTAGTCTACTTGATGATGACTTTTGACTTGCTTATGACTCGTTGTGACATCTGGCTTAATATGTGCGTTATGACATTTCATTTAATGATAATTTCTTATTTGGGGATGAGGTTGATTATTGATGGAACTGTGTGCTGACGATCACCTTTAATTAATCAAGGAAACGTGAAGAAAGGTAAAAAAAACACTTGTTTATTGATTTACAGAACATTACCTGTATACAGAACATTACGTGTATAGAACATTACCTGTATACAGAACATTACCTGTATACAGAACATTACCTGTGTATAGAACATTACCTGTATAGAACATTACTCCAGTGTACAGAACATTACCTGTGTACAGAACATTACCTGTGTACAGAACATTACCTGTGTACAGAAACATTACCTGTGTACAGAACATTACCTATACAGAACATTACCTGTATACAGAACATTACTTATACAGAACATTACCTGTGTACAGAACATTACCTGTGTACAGAATATTACCTGTGTACAGAACATTACCTGTGTACAGAACATTACCTGTGTACAGAAACATTACTCCAGTGTACAGAACATTACCTGTATACAGAACATTACCTGTGTATAGAACATTACCTGTATACAGAACATTACCTGTATACAGAACATTACCTGTATACAAACATTACCTGTGTATAGAACATTACCTGTATACAGAACATTACCTGTGTATAGAACATTACCTGTGTACAGTATATAACCTGTGTACAGAACATTACCTGTGTACAGAACATTACCTGTATACAGAACATTACTTGTGTACAGTACATGACCTGTGTACAGTACAATACCTGTGTACAGTACATTACCTGTATACAGAACATTACCTGTGTACAGTACATTACCTGTGTCCAGCATACATCTGTGTGCACAGTACATTACCTGTGTACAGCTACATTACCTGTATACAGAACATTACCTGTATACAGAACATTACCTGTGTACAGTACATTACCTGTGTACAGTACATTACCTGTATACAGAACATTACCTGTGTACAGTACATACTTGTGTACAGTACATTACCTGTGTACAGTACATTACCTGTGCAATAATACATTTGTACAGTACATTACCTGTGCACAGTACATTACCTGTGTACAATACATTACTTATGTACAGTACATTACCTGTGTACAATACTTGTGTACAGTACATACATTACCTGTGTACAGTACATTATCTGTGTACAGTACATTACCTGTGTATAGTACATTACCTGTGTACAGTACATTACCTGTGCACAGTATATTACCTGTGATAGGGGAAGTGAATGGTGATAGTAAGGAAATAAGCAAAGCATTAAACAGCTCCTTCTTATCGGTTTTCACAGAAGAAATTCACGAGGAAACGCCAGTGGTGGAACCGATATTTAGGGGAAATGAAGAAGAAAAACTAAAGGATATGATTACCAGAAATGAGGATGTTCTTTAGAAGCTAAATAAATTAAAGAAGACAAAATCTCCAAGGCCGGATGAAAATTTCCCTCGAGTCTTGAAAGAGTGTAGGGAACAGTGCGGAGGTCATATTGCAATATTATCTTGCGCTAGTCAGGCCGCACCTCGATTATGCGGTTCAATTCTGGTGCCCTTATTATAGAATGGATATCAATTCACTGGAGTCGGTGCAGCGAAGAATGACGAAAATGATTCTGGGCTTAGAAACCTTCCATATTACCTGTGTACAGTACAATAACTGTGAACAGTAAATTACAAGCTCTCATATACTCTACCGAAGGGATTTTACCCTGAGCAGTTGTGACCCACACCTCGTGGTGATGGTTGTTGACCCACACCCCTAGTGAAGGTTGTGACCCACACCTCGTGGTGAAGGTTGTGACCCACACCATGTGGTGAAGGTTGTGACCCACTCCTCGTGGTAAAGGTTGTGACCCACACCTCGTGGTGAAGGTTGTGACCCACACCTCGTGGTGAAGGTTGTACCCACACCTCGTGGTGAAGGTTGTGACATTAACTCGTGATGAAGTGCAGACCCACACCTCGTGGTGAGGTTGTGACAAACACTGTGGTGAAGGTTGTGACCCACTGGTGAAGGTTGTGACCCCACCATGTGGTGAAGGTTGTGACCCACTGTGGTAAGGTTAGACCCACACCCTCGTGGTGAGGGTTAGACCCACACCTCGTGGTGAGGGTTGTGACCCACACCTCGTGGTGAAGGTTGTGACCCACCGTGGTGAAAGTGTGACCCACACTCGTGGTGAAGGTGACCCACACTGTGGTGAAGGTTGTGACCCACACCTCGTGGTGAGGTTGTGACCCACAGCTCGTGGTGAAGGTTGTGACCCACACCTCGTGGTGAAGGTTGTGACATTACTCCTCGTGATGAAGGTTGTGACCCACACCTCGTGGTGAGTTTGTGACCCACACCTCGTGGTGAAGGTTGTGACCCACACCATGTGGTGAAGGTTGTGACCCACCTCGTGGTAAGGTTGACCCACACGTCGTGGTGAGGTTGTACCACACCTCGTGGTGAGGTTGTGACCCACACCTCGTGGTGAGGGCTGTGACCCACCTCGTGGTGAGGTTGTACCACACCTCGTGGTGAAGGTTCCCACCTCGTGGTGAAGGTTGTGACCCATACCTCGTGGTGAGGGTTGTGACCCACTCCTCTTGGTGAGGTTGTGACCCACACCATGTGGTGAGGTTTGTGACCCACACCTCGTGGTGAAGGTTGTGCCCACTCCTCTTGGTGAAGGTTGTGACCCACACCATATGGTGATTGTGACCCACACCTCGTGGTGAAGGTTGTGACCCACACCTCGTGGTGAGGTTGTGACCCACACCTCGTGGTGGTTGTGACCCCTCCTCGTGGTGAAAGTTGTGACCCACACCTCGTGGTGAAGGTTGTGACCCACACCTCGTGGTGAAGGTTGTGAGCCATAAAGTCGTGGTGAAGGTTGTGACCCACACCTCGTGGTGAGGTTGTGACCCCTCCTCGTGGTGAAGGTTGTGACCCACACCTCGTGGTGAGGGTTGACCCCTCCTCGTGGTGAAAGTTGTGACCCATAAAGTCGTGGTGAGGGTTGTGACCCCTCCTCGTGGCGAGGTTATGATCTACACCTAGTGGTGAAGGTTGTGACCCACACCTCGTGGTGAAGGTTGTGACCCATAGGTCGTGGTGAAGGTTGTAACCACTCCTCGTGGTGAAGGTTGTGACCCACACCTCGTGGTGAGGTTGTAACCCCTCCTCGTGGTGAAGGTTGTGACCAACACCTCGTGGTGAGGATGTGACCCACTCCTCGTGGAAGGTTGTGACCCATACCTCGTGGTGAGGTTGTGACCCACTCCTCGTGGTGAGGTTGTGACCCACACCTCGTGGTGAGGATGTGACCCACACCTCGTGGTGAAGGTTGTGACCGACACCTCGTGGTGAGGTTGTGACCCACACCATGTGGTGAGGTTTGTGACCCACACCTCGTGGTGAAGGTTGTGACCCACTCCTCTTGGTGGAGGTTGTGACCCACACCTCGTGGTGAGGGTTGTGACCCACACCTCGTGGTGAGGTTGTGACCCACACCTCGTGGTGAAGGTTGTGACCACCTCGTGGTGAGGGTTGTGACAATCCTCGTGGTGAAGGTTGTGACCCACACCTCGTGGTGAGGTTGTGACCCATACGTCGTGGTGAAGGTTTGACACCTCGTGGTGAAGGTTGTGACCCACACCTCGTGGTGAGGGTTGTGACCCACCTCGTGGTGGTTGTGACCCACCTCGTGGTGAAGGTTGTGACCCACACCTCGTGGTGAGGTTGTGACCTCCTCGTGATGAAGGTTGTGACCCACACCTCGTGGTGAGGTTGTGACCCACCTCGTGGTGAGGTTGTACCACACCTCGTGGTGAAGGTTTGACCCATACGTCGTGGTGAAGGTTGTGACCCACACCTCGTGGTGAAGGTTGTGACCCATACGTCGTGGTGAAGGCCAGACCCACACCTCGTGGTGAAGGCTGACCCATACGTCGTGGTGAGGTTGGACCCACACTGTGGTGAGGTTGTGACCCACACCTCGTGGTAAAGGTTATGACCCACACCGTGGTGAGGGTTGTGACCCACCCCGTGGTGAAGGTTGTGACCACACCTCGTGGTGAGGGCTAGACCCATACGTCGTGGTGAAGGTTGTGACCCACACCTCGTGGTGAAGGTTAGACCCACACCTCGTGGTGAGGGCTTGGACCCCTCCCTCGTGGTGAAGGTTTGACCCACACCTCGTGGTGAGGGTTGTGACCCACTCCGTGGTGAAGGTTGTGACCCACACCTAGTGGCGAGGGTTGTGACCCACACCTCGTGGTGAGGGTTGTGACCCACACCTCGTGGTGGCTGTGACCCACCGTGGTGAAAGTTGTGACCCACACCTCGTGGTGAAGGTTGTAGACCATACCTCGTGGTGAAGGTTGTGACCAATACGTCGTGGTGAGGGCTGTGACCCACCTCGTGGTGAAGGTTGTGACCCACACCTAGTGGCGAGGGTTGTGACCCACACCTCGTGGTGAGGGTTGTGACCCACACCCGTGGTGAGTTGTGACCCACTCCTCGTGGTGAAAGCAGACCCACACCTCGTGGTGAAGGTTGTGACCCATACCTCGTGGTGAAGGTGTGAGCCATAAAGTCGTGGTGAGGGTTGTGACCCACCTCGTGGTGAGGGTTTGACCCACTCGTGGTGAGGGTTGTGAACCATACTGTGGTGAGGGTTGTGAGCCACACCTCGTGGTGAAGGTTAGACCCATACCTCGTGGCGAGGGTATGATCTACACCTAGTGGTGAAGGTTGTGACCCACACCTCGTGGTGAAGGCTGTGACCCATAGGTCGTGGTGAAGCTTGTAACCCACTCCTCGTGGTGAAGGTTAGACCCACACCTCGTGGTGAGGGTTGTGACCCACCTCGTGGTGAATGTTGTGACCCACACCTCGTGGTGAAGGTTGTGACCCACACCCCGTGGTGAGGGCTGTGACCCACTGGTGAAAGTTAGACCCACACCTCGTGGTGAAGGTTGTGACCACACCGTGGTGTTGGCTGTGAGCCATAAAGTCGTGGTGAGGGCATGACCCACCTCGTGGTGAGGGCTGACCCATACCTCGTGGTGAGGGTTGTGAGCCACACCTCGTGGTGAAGGCGTGACCCACACCTCGTGGTGAAGGTTGTGACCCATAGGTCGTGGTGAAGGTTGTAACCCACCTCGTGGTGAAGGTTGTGACCCACACCTCGTGGTGAGGGTTGTGACCCACCTCGTGGTGAAGGTTGTGACCCACACCTCGTGGTGAGGATGTGACCCACCGTGGTGAAGGGAGACCCATACCTGTGGTGAGGGTTGTGACCACCTCATCAGTTGCACCCACACGTCGTGGTGAGGGAGTTGTGACCCACCTCGTGGTGAAGGTTGTGACCCACTCTCGTGGCGAGGGTTATTATGATTAATAATAATACACTAACGGTTTATTGAAAGAGCTTGGCAGCCAGAAGGCTGAAAATATACAGTTACATATTTGGGGAATGGGTTTCGAATACAAATAATATATGTCACATAAGTGATGTACACAAATATGATATATAATAACTAGATGGGGGAAAAGCTAATCTACAGTGCATTTCAACATAGTGACAGGCAAGAAGTAGTATTTACTGGGAGTGAATACACTGGTTTATTACAGTTATTGATAATTTTTACAATGGTTGGGACTGGGCTGTTCTTATGGCGATCAGTTCGTGCACGTATGGGCTGGATGTGGTTGTGGTGTCGAACAGCAATTCCCGGGCTAGGGATCTCAGGTGGTAGTAGGAGCCGGTGTCGAGGATGGTGAAGAAGCTTCTTACCAAATTTGCAGATGAGGTCGTGGTGATGGTCAGTGAGAGTCAAAAGGGTCAGTGTGTTGAGCGCTTCTTGATATGTGGAGTAGGAAGAGGGGAGAGAATAATCTTGCATGCCCTCTTTTGCACTTTTTCTAGGTGTTTACGTTGTGTGGCATTTAGGGAGGAAGACCAGGTAGGGGATGCATAGGTGAGCTTGGGAAGTATGAATGTTGTGTAAACACTGAGGAGCTCGGGTGCAGGAACTCCGAGGGACTTGAGTCGGCGGAGGAGGTGGAGACGGAAACTGGAGGATTTGACAACTTCACTGACGTGTGGTTTCCAATTTAGTTTGTTGTCTATGGTGACGCCGAGGAGCTTGGTGGAATCTACAACCTGGAGTGTGTTCGGACCTAGAGTAATGGAAGGAGGTGGGACAATGTCGGAGGAGAGGTTGATGTGCATAACCATGGTCTTGGTATGGTTGATGGTGACATGGTTGTTGGTGGCCCAGTTTTGGAGACTGTTCAATAAATCCTGAAGGGCGGTATAGTCGGGAGCAGAATTGTTGACGCTGATCCCAATGGTGGAGTCGTCGACATATTTCCAGCGAGCAGGGGTTTCTTTTAGGGCATCATTGATGAGCATAAGGAAGCAGAGTGGTCCCATCTTGGTGCCTTGGGGGACGCCACAGGTGAGTGACTGAAAGGTGGAGACAGCCCCTCGGAAGCGTACAGCTTGGCGTCGGTCACTGAGGAAGTCTGTAAGCCATGGTATAAGACTTCTCCGAAGCCCGAGGTCAATATCTTTTTTGATGATTATATTGTGGTCGACTAGGTCGAATGCTTTAGTGAAATCAATGAAGGCGACAGCTACAGACGTTTTTCGTTTCTCGAGATGGCGGTATATGTAATCGAGAAAGCTGACAAGACAGTGAGTGGTGGAGGAAGTTTTCATATTGCCAAATTGCTGAGGGTCTACTACTCCTGCAATATCAGCATAAGCCCAGTCGAACACAAAACTTTCACAGATTAGGCTGGGTATTGGGGTGATTGCAATAGGTCGTAGCTGATTTAAGGATTGTGGGCTGGTTGACTTGGGCACTGGTGATACATAAGAGGTCTTCCAGTCAGCTGGGCATCTGGCTTGACTGAGAGAAGCATTGATGATGGAGCATAGGGGTTTAGCAAGCTCCGGGTAGAACTCCTTGAAGAGTTTCATTGGTAAGTCAATGGGGGTGGTAGAGCGTTTTAATTTTAGTTTGTCCAGGCGTTTTGCTACTTTAAATTCTTTTACTAAGTCAGTGGGAAGGGGGGCTGGTAGGTAAGCAGGGAGAGTGGTTGTGTCAAGCCGGGGGAGCGTCTGGCATATAGTAGCGAAATGGTTATTTGACTGCTCAACTGCGTCAACATTAGTGAGATGGCAAAGGAAGGGGAGGGGGTGTGTCTTGTTGTTTCGTCCACAGAGTTCTTTAAGCTTACCATACCATTGACTGATGTTGGTCTGCTTCAGGTGTTGTAATTTGGTTGGGTAGTGGGACTTCTTTGCAGTGCGTATTTCGCGGATGACTCGGTTGCGAAGGGACCTGTAGCGGATGTGGTCATTGAGATGAAAGGCTCTGTCTCTCTGTTGCATAAGTCTTTTGATCCGAGGTGTGATCCAGGGCAAGTCAGCTGGGTGAGATCTGACGGACTTCTCGGGGAAGAAGTGGTGGTGAGCTTCCATGGTGGTGTTGGTATAATTTCTCCATTTGGTTTCCACGTCATCCACGCTAAGTACTTCAGTCCAGGGATGGTGAACTATCCACTGCCCGAAGAGGCGCACTGCAGAGCCAGTAATCGGCCTGTAGGTCTTGATGTAGGGTCTCTGTACTTGAGTGGGAGTGGCAGCTGGGGACCAGAGCACTGATAAGTGTGTGCTACACCCGATAGGAGGCATTGGTTGAGGTGGTTGGTACTGGTCCGCTAAGTCAGTTAAGATAAGGTCAAGGGTATTTTGACTGTGTGTGGGGAAGTTCACAACTTGTGATAGTGATAGCTAGTCCTGGATATCAGTGGTGTCAATATCACTATAATCCCCACATAATACTAACTTGGCACATGGGTACCTAACTCTGAGGTGGTCTGAGGTGGTAATGAGATGATTGGTAAGAGTGTCTCTGGTGGGTGAGTGAGGCGGATGGTATGCCACACAGATTATGATGGAAGCAGTGTGGCGCGGGTGGGCCCGTGGCACAACACGTACCCGTAATGCTTCCACATCTGCTGGGACTTGAACATCCAGGCGTGACGGGCGTAGGTCATCTTGACAGAAGACGGCAACGCCCCCTCCACGTCTATGTGAACGAAGGTGATGAAAGAGTTGATATCCCTCAATGTGACACGTTTGAGGCACAATTTGCCAAGCCTCACATATGGCAACGACGCTCGCGGCGGCTGACCTGACTGTAGTTGCCAGCTCGACAAACTTGTTAGCTAGGGAAGTGACGTTGGATAGCAGTAGAGACGGGAGATCATACCATATCCGTGGAACTTCAGTGTAGTGGTACGGTCTGTCATGGGTGGGTTTCTCCGGTTTCCTAGTGGAGGTTACGGTCCTAATGGGCTTATGTGTATGACGGCCCTGTCTACGGCTACGCGCATGGAATATGTTCAGTGACTTGAGTCGCGCGATAACACTGCCATCAGGATAACCGTTCCCACGCTTTAGATGGTACAGAGTGCGTCGGGAGTAAGTGATTGGTGGCCATCTGTTGATATCTGTTGTGGGCGGACGGAAGTGTTTGTCTGCAGTGGCCATAAAGTCACTGAGGCACTTTGAGGGCCACTGACACTGTTAGACATCTGATAATATTTGTCAGTCGTAAAGACTGGTGAAGGTGAAGGCTGTGACCCACACCTCGTGGTGAGGGTTGTGACCCACTCCTCGTGGTGAAAGTTGTGACCCACACCTCGTGGTGAGGGTTGTGACCCACACCTCGTTGTGAAGGTTGCGACCCATAACGTCGTGGTGAGGGTTGTGACCCACTCCTCGTGGCGAGGGTTATGATCTACACCTAGTGGTGAAGGTTGTGACCCACACCTCGTGGTGAAGGTTGTGACCGATACGTCGTGGTGAAGGTTGTAACCCACTCGTGGTGAAGGTTGTGACCCATACCCGTGGTGAGGGTTGTGACCACTCGTGGTGGTTGCACCTCGTGGTGAGGTTGTGACCCTCCTCGTGGTGGGTTGTGACCCACACCTCGTGGTGAGGGTGACCCTCCTCGTGGTGAACGCCTCGTGGTGAGGGTTGTGACCCACCTCGTGGTGAAAGTTGTGACCCACACCTCGTGGTGAAGGTTGTGACCTCGTGGTGAGGTTGTGACCACCTTGGTGAAGGGTCCCATAACGTCGTGGTGAGGGTTGTGACCCACTCCTCGTGGCGATGGTTATGATCCACACCTAGTGATGAAGGTTGTGACCCACACCTCGTGGTGAAGGTTGTGACCCACACCTCGTGGTGAGGGTTGTGAACCACTCCTCGTGGTGAAGGTTGTGACCCACACCTCGTGGTAAGGGTTGTGACCCACTTCTCGTGGTGAAGGTTGTGACCCACACCTCATGGTGAAGGTTGTGACCCATTCCTCATGGTGAGGGTTGTGACCCACACCTGATATTTAGGGGATAGGAAGAGGAGAAATTAAAGAATATCACTACCAGAAAAGAGGATGTTCTTAAGAGGATACATAAATTAAAGAAGACAAAATCCCCAGGGCCGGATGAAATTTTCCCTCGTGTCTTGAAAGAGTGTAGGGAACAGATTAGCGGATCCCTCCTAAATTTATTTACATAATCATTAGACACGGGAGTTGTGCCAGACTTGTGGAAACAGGCAAATGTAGTACTCAAATTCAAAAAGGGAGACAGAGCATCAGCTTCAAAAAACCGGCCGATCAGTTTGACGTCAGTAGTGAGGAAATTTTTTAATCAATTATAGCAAATAGTATCTGATCGCATTTAGAGAAAAGCATATTAATCTACGACTCTCAACATGGGTTTACAAAGGAAAAATCTTGTCTAACAAATCTGCTGACGTTTTTTAGGAAAGTCTTCGAGGTAGTAGATAATGACGAAAATTACGATGTTATTTACTTAGACTTTTGCAAAGCATTTGACAGAGTACCGCATCAGAGGCTTCTGAGAAAAGTTAAGGCTCATGGTATCGAGGGGAAAGTTTTAAATTGGATAAAATCATGGCTCACCGATAGAAAGCAGAGGGGCAGCGTAGATGGTGTTAAATCTGAGTGGGGCTATGTAACCAATGGGGTTCCCCAGGGGTCAGTACTAGGCCCACTCTTGTTCATAATCTACATAAACGATGTAGATACTGGGATCAGCAGTGACATAAGCAAGTTTGCAGATGACACCAAAATAGGGAGGCAGATTAATTCAGGGAAGGATGCAAATGCACTACAGGAGGATTTAAATAAACTGCAGGAATGGTCAGAAAAATGGCAAATGAAATTCAACACCAGCAAGTGCAGCGTACTTAATATTGGAAGAACAAATACTGTCAATGTATACAGCCTTAACAACATCAACCTAGAGAAGTCGACTTTTGAAAGAGACTTAGGGGTACTTGTAAGCCCGGACCTACGGCCTAGAAAACAGTGCGTTAATGTTCGAAATAAGGCAAACAGAGTATTAGGTTTTATATCTGGAAGTGTAAGTAATAAGAGTGCAGAGGTCTTATTGCAACTATATCTTGCGCTAGTCAGGCCGCACCTCGATTATGCGGTTGAGTTCTGATGCCCTTATTATAGAATGGATATCAATTCACTGGAGTCGGTGCAGCGAAGATGACGAAAATAATTCCGGGACTTAGAAACCTTCCATATCAAGATAGGTTAAAGAAACTAAACATGTATTCCCTAGAAAGACGAAGAGTGCGGGGAGATATGATAGATGTATTTAAGTGGGCGAAAGGAATCAATAAAGGGGATATAGATAAAGTTCTTATAATATCCGAGCAGGATAGGACTCGTAGCAACGGATTTAAGTTGGATAAGTTTAGGTTTAGGAGGGAGACAGGAAGGAACTGGTTCACAAATAGGGTGGTGGACGAGTGGAACAAGCTTAGCAACTTTTTAGTAAGTGCTGGAACTCTGGAAAGTTTCAAAAGGAGGCTAGATAGATTCATGGATGATAGAGAGTGGTAGTAACTCTCGACAGGAGCTGCCATGCACAGGCCAACCGGCCTATTGCAGACTTCTTATGTTCTTATGTTCTTATATATTTAGCGAAAAAACACACACACACACACACAAAAGGCACTTAGTGTAATATTTGAAATATTAAACATGTCTAGTTTAAGCTTCATTCTTTACTTCTTCATTCTCATCTTTGAATTCTCCTGTGATACAATAGTTGCTGACAAGATTAATTTGAGTTGAATGTTGGTCCTTCTTGACTCTTTAATACCAATGGATAACTCATTATAAGAAACTTTATACGACTGTTTACGTCAGCGCGATAAACTCTTACATTTACTCTACCTCAGCTCTGTGACATCAGTGAAAGAAAATTTAACCCCTTGACTACGGGGATGCCAATTTTAATATTTTATTTGGCCGGGGGTTAAACATAGATGTTGATTGTAAGTGAAATTCAAATTTAAGAAGGTAATTCGCCGGAAAGTTACAGATATAAACAGTAAAGTGGTAATAATATTAGCAGGGCTGAGCTTTCGAAATGTATATACAGCATGATGTATAAGATGCTACAGTACATGAAAAAATCCATTGTGTACCAAATTCATTTCCAAAAAAATTACGCCTGAGAGAAATATTTCAATTTTACAACAGTGTAGCTGGAAGTGAGCCTGGTGCTAAGCGATGAGGTGCATATTTATTCAGGGATAACACATTTTAGCATCTAAAGTTGTCTTGCTAATTTATCCCCAAATTTTGAAATACATGTAAAGGAATTTTACCCGACTTTGTATTGCATGGTCACGACTGCTCCACTACATTCTTTATAATAACAGTCGTCGGGAATAACACCACCATGACCAGCCACCAGGTTCTGGCTCAGACCACATTTCTTGATTTCAATTAGTATTGTTCTCCATCTTTTGTTATAAGAGGATGACAGAGACTTTAAGTGGGTGAAGTCTGCTGACAGATTAATGATAAGAAGTTAAAACAAGGTATGTTGACTGGCACACCCCCACACTGTTGTGACTGTCAGGCCACACACTGTGGTGACTGTCAGGCCCCACACTATGGTGACTGTCAGGCCCCACACTGTGGTAAATGTCAGGCCCCACACTATGGTGATTGTCAGGTCCCACACTGTGGTAACTGTCAGGCCCCACACTATAGTGACTGTCAGGCCACACACTGTTGTGACTGTCAGGCCACACACTGTTGTGACTGTCAGGCCCTACACTATGGTGATTGTCAGGCCCCACACTATGGTGACTGTCAGGCCACACACTGTTGTGACTGTCAGGCCCTACACTATGGTGATTGTCAGGCCCCACACTGTGGTAACTGTCAGGCCCCACACTATGGTGACTGTCAACTCTCAAACTGTTGTGACTGTCAGGCCACACACTGTGGTGATTGTCACGCCACACACTGTTGTGACTGTCAGGCCCTACACTATGGTGATTGTCAGGCCTCACACTGTGGTAACTGTCAGGACCCACACTATGGTCACTGTCAACTCTCACACTATTGTGCCTGTCATGCCACACACTGTGGTGATTGTCAGGCCCCACACCATGAAGACTATCAGGCCCCACACTATGGTGATTGTAAGGTCCCACACTATGTTGACAGGCAGGCCCCACACTGCGGTAACTGTCAGACCCCACACTGTCATAACTGTCAGGCCCCACACTGTGGTAGCTTTCAGGCTCCACACTATGGTGACTGTAAACCCCCACACAATGGTGATTGTCACGCCCCACACAATGGTGATTGTCAGCCCCCACACAATGGTGATTGTCAGGCCCAACACTATGGTGACTGTCAGCTCCCACACTATGGTGATTGCCAGGCCCCAAACTAGGGTGACTGTCAGGCCACTGTGAGTAAATGTCAGGCCCACGCTATGGTGATTCTCAGGCCACACTGTAGTAACTGTCATTCCCCACAGTAGTAACCGTCCAGGCATCACACTGTGGTAACTGTCCAGACTCCACACTATGGTGACTGTCAGGCCCCTGGTAACTATCAGGCCCCACGCTATGGTGATTCTCAGGCACTGTAGTAACTGTCATTCCCCACACAGTAGTAATCGTCAGGCATCACACTGTAACCGTCAGGCTCCACACTATGGTGACTGTAAGCCCCCACACAATGGTGATTGTCACCCACACAATGGTGATTGTCAGCCCCCCACACAATGGTGATTGTCAGGCCCAACACTATGGTGACTGTCAGCTCCCACACTGGTGATTGCCAGGCCCCAAACTAGGGTGACTGTCAGGCCCCAAACTGTGGTAAATGTCAGGCCCACCTATGGTGATTCTCAGGCCCCACACTGTAGCTGTCATTCCCCACACAGTATAGTAACGTAGGCATCACACAATAGGAAACTGTCAGGCTCCACACTATGGTAACTGTCAGGCCTGTAGTAACTGTCAGGCCCCACACCGTGGTAACTGTTAGGCTCCACAGTATGGTGACTGTAAGCCCTACTCAATGGTGAGTGTCAGGCCCCCACACTGTGGTAACTGTCAGGCCCCACTCAATGGTGATTGTCAGGCCCACTGTGGTAACTGTCAGGCTCCACACTATGGTGACTGTGGCACTCAATGGTGAGTGTCAGGCCCCACACAATGGTGATTGTCAGCCCCCACACAATGGTGATTGTCAGGCCCCACACTATGGTGACTGTCAGCTCCCACACTATGGTGATTGTCAGGCCTCAAACTATGGTGACTCTCAGGCCCCACACGGTGGTAAATGTCAGGCCCCACGATATGGTGATTGTCAGGCCCCACTGTGAGACAGCTTACATTACCCCTAGTAACTTTGTGGGCCCCACACTATGGTAACTGTCAGGCCCCACACTGTCATAACTGTCAGGCCCACACTGTGGTAACTGTCAGGCCCCACACTGTCATAACTGTCAGGCCCACACTGCAGTAACTGTCAGGCCCCTCACACCTGTCATAACTGTCAGGCCCCCCACTGTGGTAACTGTCAGGCTCCACACTATGGGGACTGTAAGCCCCCACACAATGGTGATTGTCACGCCCCACAAAATGGTGATTGTCAGCCCCCACACAATGGTGACTGTCATGCCCAACACTATGGTGACTGTCAGCTCCCACACTATGGTGATTGCCAGGCCCCAAACTAGGGTGACTGTCAGGCCCCACACTGTGGTAAATGTCAGGCCCCACGCTATGGTGATTCTCAGACCCCACACTGTAGTAAGGGTCATTCCCCACACAGTAGTAACCGTCAGGCATCACACTGTGGTAACTGTCGGGCTCCACACTATGGTGACTGTCCGGGCCCCACACTGTGGTAACTATTAGGCCCCACGCTATGGTGATTCTCAGACCTGCATAGTAATTGTCATTCCCCACACAGTAGTAACCGTCAGGCATCACACTGTGGCAACCGTCAGGCTCCACACTATGGTGACTGTAAGCCCCCACACACAATGGTGATTGTCGCCCCCAATGGTGATTGTCAGGCCAACACCATGGTGACTGTCAGCTCCCACACTATGGTGATTGCCAGGCCCCAAACTGGGGTGACTATCAGGCCCCTAACTGTAGTGGTCAGGCCCACGCATATGGTGATTCTCAGGCCCCACACTGTAGTAACTGTCATTCCCCCACACAGTGGTAACCGTCAGGCATCACACTGTGGTAACTGTCAGGCTCCACACTATGGTGACTGTCAGGCTCCACACTGTAGTAACCTGTCAGGCCCCCACATCGTGGTAACTGTTAGGCTCCACAGTATGGTGACTGTTGAGCCCTACTCAATGGTGAGTGTCAGGCCCCACACTGTGGTTACTGTCGGGCCCCACTCAATGGTGAGTGTCAGGCCCCACTATGGTGACTGTCCAGCTCCACACTATGTTGATTGTCAGGCCTCAAACTATGGTGACTGTCAGGCCCCCACACGGTGTGTAATCAGGCCCCACGATATGGTGATTGTCAGGCTACACTGTGAACTGTCATGCCCACACAGTAGTAACTGTCAGGCCCCACACTGTGGTAACTGTCAGGCTCCACACTATGGTGACTGTCGGCCCCACACTGTAGTAACTGTCAGGCCCCACACCGTGGTAACTGTCACGACTCCATACTATGGTGACTGTAAGGCCCCACTCAATGGTGAGTGTTAGGCCCCCCCACTGTGGTAACTGTCAGGCTCCACACATATAGGGGACTGTAAGCCCCCACACAATGGTGATTGTCACGCCCACAAAATGGTGATTGTCAGCCCCCACACAATGGTGACTGTCATGCAACACTATGGTGACTGTCGCTCCACACTATGGTGATTGCCAGGCCCCAAACTAGGGTGACTGTCAGGCCCCACCACTGTGGTACATGTCAGGCCCCCACGCTATGGTGATTCTCAGACCCCACACTGTAGTAGGGGTCATTTCCCACACAGTAGTAACCGTCAGGCATCACACTGTGGTACTGTCAGGCTCACACTATGGTGACTGTCAGGCCCCACACTGTGGTAACTATTAGGCCCCACGCTATGGTGATTCTCAGGCCCCACACTGTAGTAATTGTCATTCCCCACACAGTAGTAACCGTCAGGCATCACACTGTGGCAACCGTCAGGCTCCACACTATGGTGACTGTAAGCCCCCACACAATGGTGATTGTCACGCCCCACACAATGGTGATTGTCAGCCCCCACACAATGGTGATTGTCAGGCCCAACACCATGGTGACTGTCAGCTCCCACACTATGGTGATTGCCAGGCCCCAAACTAGGGTGACTGTCGGGCCCTAACTGTGGTAAATGTCAGGCCCCACGCTATGGTGATTCTCAGGCCCCACACTGTAGTAACTGTCATTCCCCACACAGTGGTAACCGTCAGGCATCACACTGTGGTAACTGTCAGGCTCCACACTATAGGTGACTGTCAGGCTCACCTGTAGTAACTGTTGAGCCCCACATCGTGGTAACTGTTAGGCTCCACAGTATGGTGACTGTTAGGCCCTACTCAATGGTGAGTGTCAGGCCCCACACTGTGGTTACTGTCAGGCCCCACTCAATGGTGAGTGTCAGGCCCCACACTATGGTGACTGTCAGCTCCCACACTATGTTGATTGTCAGGCCTCAAACTATGGTGACTGTCAGGCCCCACACGGTGGTAAATGTCAGGCCCCACGATATGGTGATTGTCAGGCCCCACACTGTAGGAACTGTCATGCCCCACACAGTAGTAACTGTCAGGCCCCACACTGTGGTAACTGTCAGGCTCCACACTATGGTGACTGTCAGGCCCACACTGTAGTAACTGTCAGGCCCCACACCGTGGTAACTGTCAGGCTCCATACTATGGTGACTGTAGGCCCCCACTCAATGGTGAGTGTTAGGCCCCACACTGTGGTAACTGTCAGGCCCCACTCAATGGTGTGTGTCACGCCCCCCACACTGTGGCAACTGTCAGGCCTCAATGGTGAGTGTCAGGCCCACACTGTGTGCGTCATCAGGCCCCACACAATGGTGGGTGCCCCCCTCGGTGATTGTCAGGCCCCACACTGTAGTAACTATCAGGCCCCACAGAATGGTGAGTGTCAGGTCCCACACTGTGGTAACTGTCAGGCTCCACACCTATGGTGAGTGTCAGGCCCCACCTGTGGTACCTATCAGGCCCTCTCAATTGTGATTGTCAGGCCCCACACTGTGGTAACTGTCAGGCCCCCACACAATGGTGAGTGTCAGGCCCCACACTGTGGTAACTGTCAGGCCCACACAATAGTGATTATCAGGCCCGACATTGTGGTAACTGTCGGGCCCCACACTATGGTGAGTGTCAGGCCCCACATTGTGGTAACTGTCAGGCCCCTCTCAATGGTGATTGTTAGGCCACACACTGTGGTAACTGTCAGGCCCCACACAATAGTGATTGTCAGGCGACACTGTGGTAACTGTACGCCCCACACTGTAGTAACTGTCAGGCCCCACTCAATGGTGATTGTCAGGCCCCATACTATGGTGGTGTCAGGCCCCACCCTGTGATAACTGTCAGCCCCTCTCAATGGTGATTGTCCCCCACACTGTGGTAACTACTGAGGCCCACACAATGGTGAGTGTCAGGTCCTGTGGTAACTGTCAGGCTCCATACTATGGTGAGTGTCCGCCCCACACTGTGGTAACTGTCGGGCTCCATACTATGGTGAGTGTCAGGACCGACACTGTGGTAACTATGAGGCCCCACACAATGGTGAGTGTCAGGTCCCACACTGTGGTAACTGTCAGGCTCCATACTATGGTGAGTGTCCCACAATGTGGTAACTGTCAGGCCCTACTCAATGGTGAGTGTCAGGCCCACACTGTGGTAACGGTCAGGCCCCACTCAATGGTGACTTTCATGCTCCACTCAATGGTGAGTGTCAGGCCCACCTGTGGTAACTGTCAGGCCCTTCTCAATAGTGATTATCAGGCCCGACATTGTGGTAACTGTCACGCCCCACACTGTGGTAACTGTCAGGCCCTACTCAATGGTGAGTGTCAGGCCCCACACTGTGGTAACTGTCTGGGCCCTACTCAATGGTGAGTGTCAGGCCCCACACTGTGGTAACTGTCAGGCCCCAGTCAATGGGTAGTGTCAGGCCCACTGTGGTAACGGTCAGGCCCCACTCAATGGTGACTTTCATGCTCCACTCAATGGTGAGTGTCAGGCCCCACCCTGTGGTAACTGTCAGGCCCTTCTCCAATAGTGATTATCAGGCCCGACATTGTGGTTACTGTCACGCCCACACTGTGGTAACTGTCAGGCCCTACTCAATGGTGAGTGTCAGGCCCACACTGTGGTAACTGTCAGGCCCTACTCAATGGTGAGTGTCAGGCCCCACACTGTGGTAACTGTCAGGCCCCAGTCAATGGTGAGTGTCAGGCCCCACACTGTGGTAACTGTCAGGCCCCTCCAATGGTGATTGTCAGGCCCCATACTATGGTGAGTGTCAGGCCCCACCTGTGGTAACTGTCAGGCCCTACTCAATGGTGAGTGTCAGGCCCCACACTGTAACTGTCAGCACTCAATGATTGTCCAGGCCACACACTGTAGTAACTGTCAGGCCCCCACACTATGGTGAGTGTCAGGCCCCACACACTGTGGTAACTATTTAGGCCCCCACTATGGTGAGAGTGTCAGGCCTCACACTGTGGTAACTGTCAGGCCCCACTCAATGGTGAGTGTTAGGCCCCACACTGTGGTAACTGTCAGGCCCCACAACAATGGTGAGTGTCAGGCCCCACACTGTGGTAATTGTCAGGCCCAACTCAATGGTGATTGTCAGGCCCCACACTATGGTGACTTTCATGCCCCACTCAATGGTGATTGTCAGGCCCCACACTATGTTAACTGTTAGGCCCCACACTGTGGTAACTGTCAGGCCCCACTCAATGGTGATTGTCAGGCCCACCCTGCAGTGACTGTCAGGCACCACTCAATGGTGATTGTTAGGCCCCCACTGTGAACCTGTCAGGCCCTACACTGTGGTAACTGTCAGGCCCTACACTGTGGTAACTGTCAGGCCCCACTGAGATAGTGTCGGAGAA
>NW_024723647.1:0-71864 GCF_018991925.1 Homarus americanus
TGTAAACAGGACTGCCCAGTATGATTCCTATATCATAATAATTCAGTTGTACTGGTTGACAGACTGGTGCCGTACTCCACTGAGAGTTACAGAATCTCAGGTAAATAATCATAGAAGAATCGAGTATTATTTTCCACGTTTTAGATACGTTTTATTCACCGCCTCGTCCTTTAGGTTACAGCTGAAGTTGTTGTTGAGGTTTTACAAGTCGTAAAGCTGGCCCAGTTAGTAGTGGTATGGCAGATATAAGAGTCTTTATGTAGGAGTTATTATCACTTTCTCGTTCACTCCGGAGGTACATTTCCTTTACCGGAAGTAAGAGGGGAGAGATAGAGGTGGGGGGCTGATGGTCGTGTACTCTCTCTCTCTCTCTCTCTCTCTCTCTCTCTCTCTCTCTCTCTCTCTCTCTCTCTCTCTCTCATATCACCAGTTATAGGAACCAGTTAAGTATATTCTCCTAATCTTTGAGAATCCATCGTTGTGTCGTACTTAAGTGAAGCAGGTCGAGGACTTTTCACTCCTCGGGGAAAGTATATACAGTATAGTATCTTTGCTTAGAAAACGTATGGAACTGTAAACTGTGGACATTAGTAGGCATGATGGTGGTGTTGGTGATGATGGTGGTGGTGTGAATAATGATGGTGGTATAGTAATAGTGGTAATGATGGTGGTGATAATAATGGTGGTTGTGGTGATTTTGACGTTGGTTAATGGTGGTGATAGTGTCGGTGGTGATGATAATGATGGTGCTAGTGATGAAGTAGTGATGATGATAACAGACAGATCATCACCCTCAATATATAACTCACAACAATAAATTCAAACTCCGTCAAATAATCAAAACACTCATCAAACTAATACATATATAAATTGATGTAATATAACTGTACTAAAAGTTATAATTTACGTGGCATCATTCACAGGTGGACGCGGCTGGTGGACGGTCTCATAAATATTGTTAATACGGGAACTAATGAGTCAAAAACACCTGTTTATGGCCATTAATTTAGTCTGATCCGCCTCACTGGAGATGGTCAGCTCTCGTGTGTCATGACTCAATGTCTGGCTGCCTCGCCGGCCGGTTGCCATTGTCTGGCTGCCTCGCCGGCCGGCTGTCATTGCCTGTGTGTGTTTGTCTGGCTGGCTGGCTGGCTGGATGAGTGGCTGACTGACTTACACAGATTCACTGACAGACTGATTGACTGACGATGTGAATGCTCGTTTATTTCAACTTTTTTATTGATTTCATTATTATTATTATTATTAGTAGTAGTAGTAGTAGTAGTAGTAATAGTAGTAGTAGTAATAGTAGTAGTAGTAGTAGTTGTAGACAGCGAGCCGCCTTCGACATCAGGATTTTTGATCCCATGGCCGCATGTCACCGTAACTTAGCTCTCGATGCTGCACACAGGAGGAACGAGAACGACAAGATAAGGGAATACGGGGAGAGAGTTCAGAACGTTGATCAAGGCAGCTTCACTCCTCTGGTGTTCACAACCTCTGGTGGGATGGGACTAAGTGCATACTGCTTCTAGGCCAGACTCGCGGAGGTGATATCCGAACAGAAGCAGCAGCCCAGAAGTAATGTTACAGCCTGGATGAGATGTCGACTGTCCTTCTCTCTCCTTAGGTCTGCTTTGCTCTGCCTCAGGGGAATGAGAGCATCGGCCCCAAAGCCTACAACAGTTGCAGATATTGACTATGAGGCAACAGTCACTGAATGCTGCATAGATCTGCGGCTCAACTAACTCAACACAGCTACTATGTATTAGGATATTTAATATTAAGGTAATAAAATGGCGGCGAAGGTGTGGCTATTGGGGGAGGATGGAGGCCAAAGTCGTAGTAGTAGTAATTATTATTATTATGACAGCCATTTTTATTATCCTTGTATTTATTAATATTATCATCATCAAACAACCTGAACCACTAATTACAAAAAAGCCTCAAAGTACATTCACAATTTACCAAATCACACACGACTTCTTATTTTCACAGTTAACGTCACATTAAAATATCTAATTCACATCTTGTCGGGTAATTTCTCCACTGCCTTGTGATCAGGTGACCTAATACCACCAGGGACAGACAGGAAGACCTAATGGGGTTTCTGCGTAATTCTGGTTTGACGTAAAAACCTCAAAAATTCTCGTCAAAAAATTGCGTAATTGCGTAGATAACAAGTGATAATGAGAGGGGCAGGACATGACGCCTCAGGTCTGATTAGTGTCTCTGGTACCGTACAGGTTTATTGTGGTGGCGGTGTTGGGGAAGGTGGTGGTGGTGGAGAAGATGGTGGCGGTGGAAAGGATAGTGGTGGTGTGGTGGAGAAGGTGGTTGCGGTAGTTGTGGTGGTGGTGAAGGTGGTTGTGGTGGTGGTGGTGAAGGTGATTGCGGTAGTGGTGGTGGTGGTGAAGGTGGTTGCGGTGGTAGTGGTGGTGGTGAAGGTGGTTGCGGTGGTGGTGATGGAGAAGGTGGTTGCGGTAGTGGTGGTGATGGAGAAGGTGATTGCGGTAGTGGTGGTGGAGAAGATGGTCGTTGTGTAAGTATTCTGATGTTGTCGTTATTATTTTTATTATTATTATATTATTTTTTATTGTTGATAGGATAAGTTTTGTCAATGAAGATGGTGGTGGACAAAGTGGTGGTGGTAGTTGTACACTAATGTTAGTGATGTTAGTAGTTGTGGTTGCTGCAGCGGTGTGGTGAAGCTAGAAATATTGGTCATTGGAACACTGCATTGTTTACGGTGACAACGATGCTTGAGACCTGATAGTAGTAGTAATTGTGGTGATGCTAGTAGTAGTGGTGGTAGTAGTGGCTTCAAAGATTTATTGAGAGTGTGATGCTGACAATTAAACAACAGCAGCAGAGACAGACAGACAGACAGACAGACAGACTGATAGACTAAGAAATTCAATAAAAAGATAGATAGATAGATGAGAAAAAAAGAGAGAGAAAATTAAAGATGGAGAGTAACAAAAATGTGAGAGAGAGAGAGAGAGAGAGAGAGAGAGAGAGGCGGTGGTGGTGGATGCTGACATGAGTGAGGGAGGGAGGAGAGGCCAGCATCACCAGGAACCAGAATATAATATATGCACCCTTATTGCCACGTCCTCCTGAGTTAAGTCACTCTCCTTGTGATGACCTCCCTCCCTCAGTTCCTTTCCTCCCTCTCCCTTACCCCTCACTTCTTTCTCCTTGCTTCTTCCATCCTCCCTCTCCTCTACCTCCCTTCCTTATTTCCTGCCTTCTCCCTACCACTTCTCCCCCCTCCTCCTCCTTCCTCCTCCTTCCTCCTCTCTTCCCCCTCCTCTCTCCTTTCTCTCTTCCTCCCCCTCCTCTCTCTCCTTCCCCCTCCTCTCTCCTTCCTCCTTCTTTCACCCCTCTCCCTCCATTCTTCCCCCAAGTAAGTTAGAACCATGGAGGTGATCGCGCCGTGCCACACACTACTCTAGACAGACACATGACAAGAATTCTCTTACTAGAGAAGGATGGCTCACTCTTATGGCCGAACGCGATCACTGTTCAAAGTGGCGCCGCCAAGCGGCTGGGGAGTAAACTAAATAATTACTTACCAGGCAAGAAATGAAAGCGCGAAGACGAAAATTTCGGCGAAATCGTGATTTTTGTTCTGTACATTTCTTTGTAGCAGCTGCAATGGGGCCACGGTACTGTGGTGCAATTTATTGCTGTTGCAACTCGTAAAGGAACAGAAACATTTCTTACTTTCGATTTCCGAAAGATAGAGAGACGAGTCGTACACCTACTTCTGTCAATGTTGACTTCACTGTTCATTAGTTTATATGAGCGCTTTCTTTAATGCATTTAATACTGATAACGTTCCACTCTTAAGAATTGCTAGTTAACATCAGAGTATCATTAAAATATACAGTATAGATAAGCAGGATACTGTTGTATTGTCGACAATATAAGTTGGACCTGTGAAGTCTCGGGTCATTATTCGATGTGTGTTGAATGGATTTAACATTCAGTGCTCGGGCAAATTCATGACAACCTCACCAACCCAAATTGTATGGTAAAAACACGCAAAAAACAAACCAATCCAAACCTAGTGAAACCTAACTTAACCTAACCAAACCTAACCTAGCCTAACTTTACCTACCTAACCAAACCTAACTTTACCTAACCTAACTTTATCAACCAAACCTAACTTTACCTATACCTAACCTAACTTTACCTACCTACCTTTACCTACCTAACCTAACTTTAACTTTGTCTTTGCAATTTTGTGCCGTTTCATGAAAAACCAAATGGTTAAGAATTGGTAAAGTACAACCACGGAACTCTATGTTGATATTTATATAGAGAGATAGAACAGGAAAAAAATATAGTGCTTTCGTCTCAACATTTATAGTTGCCAGTCACAGGTACCCCCTTGTGAGATGAACGTTCACTCTGCTTATATACTTATTCAAATATTTTATTCTTACACCTATTTCTCCCTATACAAAAGCTATGGTCCCTTAAGGTAATACACCACAGATATATTTCATTATTTTCTTGGTGGTCTAGGTGCTAAATTACAGGATTTAAGCACTGTCACTACGGGCATTTTGTGCATTTCATTTGTGCAACGAATATTTTGTCTAATATGTGATAAACACACATACGTTACCTTCCTAACAACAGACAGTATACCGGTCCTGTATGGTTATGTAAATTGTATGGCAACATAGTAACAATTTAATTAGTGTAACATTAATAGTGATTGGATTTGAGTGTGACATCTCCTAAAGACTCAGTTTTGTTTAATATATGATAAACATTGTTCTTGCTTGTACGTCAACACTGAGAATTGAATACTCGGCCATAATATAAACTGTGAGTGATGGTAAATGGTTAAATAATATACCATACAAGTTTCTTCAATATTACTTATAATTTGAAGCTGCGCTCTGAGAAGTGAGATAAGTCTCCTACCAATGGTGTTAGTGGTGGGGTCACTTAATTTCTTGTGTCTATTGTTGGTCACCCATCAGGACAGTGGGTTTAGTGTGCACAGTCTGGGAGATCTGTGTACTGAAGCTGATCTGAGGGAGCATAGGCGTTGAGTGTGGACCTGCCCTGGTGGGTAGTGATCCCATAGTACTGAAAGATGGTTGTCTTTTGACAATGATGAAGTGATATTCTAGGAGACGCCATCAACCGTTCCTATTGTTCTAGGAGACGCCATTAACCGCTCCTTTTGTTCTAGGAGACGCCATTAACCACTTCTGATGTTCTAGGAGACGCCATTAACCGCTCATGATGTTCTAGGTATCTAGGAGACATGATGATTCAGGAGATGCCATTAACCGCTCATGGTGTTCTAGGAGACGCCATCAACCGTTCCTATTGTTCTAGGAGACGCCATTAACCGCTCCTTTTGTTCTAGGAGACGCCATTAACCACTTCTGATGTTCTAGGAGACGCCATTAACCGCTCATGATGTTCTAGGAGACGCCATTAACTGCTCATGATGTTCTAGAACACGTCATTAACCGCTCCCCATGTTCTAGGACACGCCATTAACCGCTCCTGATGTTCTAGGAGACACCATTAACTACTAAGAGACTTGGAACCGGTCGGATTCTCAGTGTGGTTGGCCATTCACCCCATACCTAGTCCCTTCCCTAAACAGTTAAATATAGAGGGTGCTATGGACTTTGGCACTCTAACCTGACCTGACCTTGACCCAACCTGACCTGACCTGGACCCAACCTGACCTGACCTGACCCAACCTTGACCTAACACAAAAAGGAAGCAGCTGAACCATCTTTTAGTCCGTCTGTATCTGCTCCTTTCTCTCCATAAAAGCTTAGTCTATTGTTTGAGAGAGAGAGAGAGAGGAGAGAGAGAGAGAGAGAGAGAGAGAGAGAGAGAGAGAGAGAGAGAGAGAGAGAGAGAGAGAGAGAGAGAGAGAGAGAGAGAGAGAGAGAGAGAGAGAGAGAGAGAGAGAGAGAGAGATTTTTATACACTCAGAAACATACATATTGTATATGCTTAAATTTATATATGCATACCTACATGATCAGGGTGCGCTACGACATACATACATACACACACACACACACACACACACACATACATACATACATAGACATACATACATACATTGTGAGCAAATTACAATGTGTTGGGCTTCTTCTGGTCGCCTACACCTCGAGGGAATCTTTCACTTCACCATATACCATAATTTTAGGATTAAGTCTCCCTTATCCCTCATTTTCTACATTATAGGATAAATTTGTCAGTCTTTTAACCCCATCTATATCCATTTACCCTCTTTAGAAACCATTAGACTGAATTATCCAAGTCTATTTCGGGTTTAACTCTGGATTTTAGTGGATTTTTTTTTGCAATTTGTTTACATGTTATGGTTTTTCAGGAGTTTGTTTTGCAGATTTTTCAGGATTTTTACTTTGTTTCGTGGATGTTTACAGATTTTCATGATTTTGTTTTCTCCATATTTTCATGGGTTTATTTTAAAGATTTTTATGAGTTTATTTTACAGATTTGCACAACGTTTACAAATATTCATGAGATTTTGACACTTTTCATTACTTTTTCTTTTTACAGATTTTCATGATTTTTTTTTTTTACAGTTCGTAATTTTAAGTTTTAATGAGATTTTAACAGATTTTCAACGATTTTTTTTACGGTTTCCATAATTTAAAAAGTTTTCATGACGTTTTAACAGATTTTCTCGTGAATTTTAATGGATTCTTTTTTACAGAGTCGGAGAATTTTTACAGTGGGTGGGAAATTTCTAAATAGTGGCTGGTGTGTCCCGTAGAGTTACTTCATGAGATGCCAAAGAACCAGTGTTGCCTCCTCTCTCCCTTCTCCTTATTTTCCTCCCTTCTCCTTCTCCCCATCTTCCTCCTTCTCTCCTCCTTATCTTCATTCATTCCATTTTTCCTTCTTCTTCCTCCCACCCCATCTTCCTCCTTCTCTCCTCCTTATCTTCATTCATTCCATTTTTCCTTCTCCCTCCCCTCCACCCCATCTTCCGTCTTTTCTCCTTCCCTTCCTCCTCTTCTTCCTCCTTTTCTTCCGTCCTTCCTCCACCTCCTTATCTCCCTTCCACCTCCTCCTCATCTTCTTCTTTCTCCTTATCTTCCTTCCTTCCTCCAACTCCTCCTTATCTTCCCTCCTTCCTCCAACTCCTCCTTATCTTCCTTTCTTCCTCCCTCCCCTCTTCCCCCTCCTCCTTCATCTCCTCTCCCTCATCTTTCCTGCCGTGAAATAATAACTGTAATAATAACAATATTCGAGTGAGTAATGGATACTTATAAAGTCCTTCCATTTCACTTTATGGCGAATAATGTCTGGCAATATTTAATACCACTTTACTGTAACCATTAGGTAGATGTGTGTGTGTGTGTGTGTGTGTGTGTGTGTGTGTGTGTGTGTGTGTGTGTGCATGTGTGTGTGTGTGTGCATGCGTGTGTGTGTGATATGTAATAGTGTGGATTATTGAAAAATACAGCATCCATAACTTAAATATACACAAAAGACATAAGGGACACATATATAACTTATAATGACATGGGGAGAGAGAGGGTCATTTGTTGATGATTTTTACAATGGTTGGAATGGGTCTGTTCTTGTAGCGATCAGTACGTGGTCGTGTGGGCTGTAGGCGGTTGTGGTGATGACAGTATTTCGCGGACTGGGTGATCTCAGGTGGTAGTAGGTGGCGGTGTCGTGGATGGTGGTTCTTCCCAAATGGACAGTGAGGTGCTCTCTCTCTCTCTCTCTCTCTCTCTCTCTCTCTCTCTCGGGAGTTCTCGTTATGGAGCAATTAAGGAAAAACACCAGGTAGGGGAAGCATAGGACTGTTTAGGAGATATGAATGTTGTGTAAACATTCATGAACTCAGACTTGGGAACTCCGAGGGGCCTGACGGAGGAGGTAGAGATGATAGTAGGAACACTTGACGGTTGTACTGACGTGTACTCTCAAGATGTGTGTGTGTGTGTGTGTGTGTGTGTTATCTCTCTCTCTGCCTGTCTCTGTCTGTCTATCTGTCACTGTGTGTGGCCTGTAGTGAGTTCTGTAATTTATAAGCTTGTACACTTGTGCTTGTGTAGAAAGTTATGTGGAGAGGTGATGGCCAGCCAAGCCTCTCCCCCCCCCTCCCACTGGCCACCAACACCCCAACACCCTGCTGTTACCAGCACCCCAACACCCTGCTGGCCACCAATACCTCCACACCACCATGCTCCCACACCACTCACTGGCCCACCTATGCCCCCACACACCCCACTGTGCAACACCCTGCTGGCCACCAATGCCTCCACACTGCCCACTGGCCCCAATACCCCCCCACACCACCCACTGGCTGCAATACCCCCCCCACACCCTCTACTGGCCCTCAATCCTCCCTCCCTCCCTCCCTCCTCCCCTCCCTCCCTCCCTCCCTCCCTCCTTCCCTCCCTCACCTTACTGAGTGATGAGGCAGGACCCACCTGTAGTAACGAGGGGAGGGGGAGGGGGTGAAGGAGGAGGCGATGTTAATGATGATTAATTAAAGCAATTAACATTCAGTATGTGAGACGCTGAGATTACCATAACTCTGAATGATTTAATAAAAACAAAATAAAGAAACTGTATTGTGGTTTAATTAACATTTGTGGTTTATCTTAACTTACGGTGCCCTTGTGTCATTTGTTAAAGATGTTAATGTTAGCTGTCAATTATCAAAACTATTAATATTCAACAGACAAACTATACCAAGATGGTTTATTAACAGGAATATAAGCAGGAGATATTAAAGATTTGATAGATAGTTTTACCCCCGAGGGTCAAAGAATGTTTCGTGTTGATGTCATTAGGACCGTTTCTTAGTCTGTCAAGTGTTACTCCGATGGTCTCACCAGTACTGACTCCCACATAAGCTGAGGAGTGTGTTAAACTCGTGTTGTTGGTGTTGTTATTGGTGGTGTTGGTTGTTGTTGTTATTGTTGTTGTTATTATTGTTGTTGTTATTAGTGTTGTTAGTGTTGTTATTATTGTTGTTGTTGCTGTTTCTTTTGGCGGTGTTATTGTTATTGTTGTTGTTGTTGTTGTTGTTGTTGTTGTTGTTGATGGTGGCGGTGTTGTTGTTATTGTTGTTGTTGTTGTTGTTGTTGTTATTGGTGTTGGTGGTATTGGTGTTGTTATTATTGTTGTTGGTGTTATTGTTGTTGTTGTTATTGTTATTATTCTTGTTGTTTATTGGTGTTATTATTGTTGTGGTGTTGTTATTATTGTTGTTGGTGTTATTATTGTTGTTGTTGTTATTAGTTATTATTGTTGTTGTTGGCATTGGTGTTGTTATTATTGTTGTTGGTGTTGTTATTATTGTTGTTGGTGTTATTATTGTTGTTGTTGTTATTTTTATTATTGTTGTTGTTGGATTGGTGTTGTTATTATTGTTGTTGGTGTTGTTATTATTGTTGTTGGTGTTATTATTGTTGTTGTTGTTATTGTTTTATTCTTGTTGTTGGTATTGGTGTTGTATATTGTTGTTGGTGTTGTTATTAATGTTGTTGTTGTTATTATTGTTGTTGTTGTTATTGTTATTATTGCTGTTGTTGGGTATTGGTGTTGTTATTATTGTTGTTGGTGTTGTTATTATTGTTGTTGTTGTTATTGTTTATTGGTGTTGTTGTTGGTGTTGTTATTATTGTTGTTGTTGTTGTTGCTGTTATTATTGTTGTTGGTTGGCATTATTGGTGTTGTTATTGGTGTTGTTATTATTGTTGGTTGTTATTATTGGTTGTTGTTGTTATTGTTATTATTGGTTGTTGTTGTTGTTATTATTGTTGTTATTGTTATTATTTGCTGTTGTTGTTGTTGTTGTTGTATTGTTGTGTTATTTGTTATTATTATTGCTGTTGCTGTTGCTGTTGGTGTTGTTATTATTGTTGTTGGTTGTCTCCTTTGGCTATGCTGTTGTTTTACTGTCGTTGTTGTTGTCGTGATGGTGGTGTGTTACGGTTGTTGTTGTTGTTATTGTTGTTGTTGATGGGTAGTAGTGGTTTTAATTGTTGTTGTTGTTGTTATTGTTGTTGATTATTGTTGTGTGTTATGTGTTTTAATTGTTGTTGTTGTTTATTGTTGTTGTTGATGGTTTTTAATTGTTGTTGTTGTTATTGCGTTGTGAGTGTTGTGGGTTTTAATGTTGTTGTTGTTGTTTATTGTTGGTTTATTATGGTGGTGTTGGTGGGTGTTTAATTGTTGTTGTTGTTGTTATTGTTGTTGCTGATGGTGGGTGGTGGTGTTTTAATTGTTGTTGTTGTTGTTATTGTTGGTGATGATGGTGGTGTTGGTGGTGTTTTTAATTGTTGTTGTTGTTGTTGTTGTTGTTGTTGATGGTGTTGGTGGGGTGTTTTAATTGTTGTTGTTGTTGTTATTGTTGTTGTTGATGATGGTGGTGTTGGTGGTGGTGTTTAATTGTTGTTGTTGTTGTTGTTGTTGTTGTTGGTGTTGGTGGGTGTTTAATTGTTGTTGTTGTTTTGTTGTTGTGATGATGGTGGTGTTGGTGGTGGTGTTTTTAATTTGGTTTGTTGGGTTGTTGTTGTTGGCGGTGTTGGCAGTGGTGTTTTAATTGTTGTTGTTGTTGTTGTTGTTGTTGTTGCTGAGATGGTGGTGTTGGTGGTGGTGTTTTAATTGTGTTGTTGTTGTTGTTGTTGTTGTTGTTGTGGTGTTGGTGGTGTGTTTTAATTGTTGTTGTTGTTGTTATTGTTGTTGTGATGATGGTGGAGGTGGTGGTGTTTTAATTTGTTGTTGTTAGTGTTGTTATTATTGTTGTTGTTGCTGTTTCTTTTGGCGGTGTTATTGTTATTGTTGTTGTTGTTGTTGTTGTTGTTGTTGTTGTTGATGGTGGCGGTGTTGTTGTTATTGTTGTTGTTGTTGTTGTTGTTGTTATTGGTGTTGGTGGTGCTGTTGTTTCATTTTGTTAGACTTTTTTTAATGATTATTATATTATTACCGTTAATATGCAATCAATATACGAGGCGCTAAGATTTTTTTTATAACTTGAGTTATTACACTAAATAAAAGTCTTAATTGATAACTGTATTTAGAAAAAAATATAGTTAACATATTCTTATCATCCAACCAAAAGGCTATTTTTTCCGCTATTTTTTTCCCCGCCTTTAGAGAGTTACATTAATTACCTCAGTGATTTATTAATTATTGTAATCAGTATTGGAGATAAAAGACAGTACCTGGATTTTTATATGATTATTATTATTTTTTTATTTTGTTTTTGTTTTTCCTGTTCGATTTGCTTTAATCCTTCTTTATCCTGGATTTATTTTTCTTAAATTTTTCTCCTCATTTCTCTTTTTTTTTTTTTTGAGTTCTGGAGAATTTTATTTATTTTTTTTATTTGATTTATTTTTTCCTATAAATTTTCTAAGGTTTATTTCTTGACATTAGTGTTTTTCTTAATTTTCTTTTGACTTTTTTCTTATCTCCTTCTTTACATTAATAGTGTCTTTCTTCCATTTATTTTGTGTATATTTAATTCATTCTTTATCTCTTTTTATTTACTTTTGCTGCCTTGATTTTAATATTTTTCTCTACAAAATTACTTATCAGACGCATGTACTCAGTCGCTTAAATAAACTTGTCTTCTTCAAAAATATTTTCTTACTGAATGTTTTTCTTCTTCATAATATATTTGTTTTTCATTAAATACCCCATTTTCTTAATTCTATACACAATTTTCTTTATTAAATACATCCTATTCCTCCTCATATGCATCCTTTCCTTTCTTGCTACATCCACTCCTTGCTTACAACACCCTTCCCTTCCTTAAATACACCATTTCTTCCTTAAATACATCCTTTTACTTCCTTAAATACATCCCTTCCTTCCTCAAATACATCCTTTCACTTCCTTAAATACATCCCTTCCTTCCTCAAATACATCCTTTCACTTCCTTAAATACATCCCTTCCTTCCTTAAATACATCCTTTGCCTTCTTTTTCTTCCTTACATACATTCCTTCCCTCCTTCATGATGGAGTAAGAGAGACAGTGGACGCTGGCCCTGTGGGACGCCGGGTGAGGCATTCCTTTCCTCTCGGTCTCTCTGTTTATTTTTCAGTGTTTGTGGCGAGAGATGGAGACCTGAAGTGGGGTTTTCCTGGCTGACGGATGGCTGACGGAGTTTGGGGCTTTATTTATCGTAGCTGATGGATGGCTGACGAGTTTTGTATTTTAGTTGATGTGAGCTGACGAATTTTGGGCTTTAGTTTATCCATGCTGACGATTTCCTTTGGCTGACGGGTGATGGGCTTTAGTTACCGGGCTGACGATTTTCCTTGGCTGACGAGTTTTGGTGTTGACAGCTTCTCTTGCCTGATGAGTTATAGGATAAAGTCGATCTCAGCTGACGATTTATTGGCGTACATCTACCTGGGTTGACAGTCCCCCGAACTGACTACCTCTGAAGCTGACGATCTCCGGTCCTGACTTCTACCCAGGCTGACAATCTCCCGTCCTGACAACCACCCAGGAATGATGAATTAGTGGCTTAAGTGGAGCCAGGCAGACGATCTCCCCTAAGCTGTCAGCAGCCTATTCAACTGGTCAGATTATACACAAGTAAAAAAAAAAAAAAGAAAAAAATAGCTTCGCTTCATCACGACTCAGCTCACACACACACAGTCTTGGGGCCCTCTGTACATACGTGGGGGAGATGAACACGGTAAAGCCGTGTGGAGAGATGCGAGTTGAGGGTTACGTACAACAGTGACAAATTCTGATGATTTTATTGACTTCGAACGATGGTACAGATGCAGGTACAGACTTTATAAGTACAGGTGCAAATACAATTACTAATTTGAACACAGTTACTTATACAAGTCCAGGTAGATACAAGACCAGTTACAGGTACAGTTCCGTTTAGAAATTCGTGGTACACTGGCGGTGAAGGGTGCATAGCCTGTTGTACCCTTCCTGGACGACAGGTCACTGCGCCGAACCTCCTACCAACACACAGGAACTGGCAACAGAGCAGTGTGATTTGAACGAATACTCATCAAAAAAAGATGGGAAGGATATTGATATGAATGTCCTGCTGACGATAGAAGAAAACTGTAGTGATAGGAGTATCAATTAGGATAACAAAATACAAGAGGGAAATTGGTTGAGAATGAACACCATAAGATGTAGGTGAACAGAGCTCAGATATCGAGAGTCTTCACTGTATTCATTACTTGAAGTTTTTCGTTTAATACTCAAGCTATATAATATATATATATATATATATATATATATATATATATATATATATATATATATATATATATATATATATATATATATATCTATCTTGATAAAATCACACGGGAAAATGGAAACAACGGAGCACCCCTTGGCTTTTCTGCGTCTTTATTTAAGGAACATCATAGAGGCCTCTGAAGATATGTGAACAAAACAGCTCCATTGTTTCCATCAATGATAACTCAAATTTATCTTATCACGTTTTCATTGTGGATTTACATGAGAATATATATATATATATATATATATATATATATATATATATATATATATATATATATATATATATATATATATATATATATATATATATATATATATATATATATATATATATATATATATATATATATATATATATAGTGTGTGTACGTGTGTTTTAGTTTTTCACCGAGGCTTTGTTGTTATTTGCCGCTGATGAGAGTGACCAGAAGCTTCACCAAGCCAACATGAATCGGAGAGACGAGAAGTTGGTGCTCAGAGGTCACATCACATTATCACAAAAAACGGAAATATCAAAACAGCAGAGTCAATCACAATAAGGTTTTGAGTGATATTTAATATCCAGCACTAGCCTTTACGTCTGTCGAACGTCCGCCAACCTCGCCCTACAGGTGGATGTCCATAGTTGTATTCACTTAAGCAACGTAAATAATCCCCTTAACTTACTCTTATCCACAAGGGGGGAAATTTACCTGGTCATTATCACCTGAGGAGACGTGTTAATGAGGGTTATATCTCGTGTTGGTGCGTCTAGGTAGTTACCTCAGTCACTTACCTATATTGTACTGCCTTGATGACGCTCTTCCTTCCTCGGCGTCCAAGTGCCAGTGATATTTAAGAATCACACATTAATGAGTTCTTTGTTGCGTTTTATCAACACTTTGATATGTCGTCAGGCTGCTGCAATAAGTCAGTAGGGTTGTGGTAGTGTGATACTCTGGTTGTGGTAGCAAGTGGAAGTGTGTGGTTGTGGTAGTGTGGTGGTAATGTGTTACTGTGGTTGTAGTAGTGTATCACAGTACTGTGGTTGTGGTAGAGTGGTGGTTGTGTCTGTGGTTGTTGTGGTTTGTAGTGATAGTGTTACTGTGGTTGTTGTAGCATGGTGGTGGTAGTGTGTTACTGTGGTTGTTGTAGCATGGTGGTGGTAGTGTGTTACTGTGGTTGTGGTAGTGTTGTGGTAGTGTGTCACTGTTATTGTGGTAGCGTAGTGGTGGTAGTATTTTACTGGGTGTAGTAGGGTGGTACTGTGGTTGTGTCACTATGGTTGTGGTAGCGTGGTGTGGTGGTTGTGTATTACTGTGGTTGTTGTAGCGTGGTGGTAGTGTGTTACTGTGTTTGTGGTAGCGTGTGGTAGTGTATTACAGTACTGTGGTTGTGGTAGAGTGGTGGTGGTAGAGGACTTAGCTCAAGCTATACACACGTCTGAGGAGTGTCTTGAGTGTTGTGATGCTTTCCTTGTACTGGTCTGTCCGGGGTAACTAACATGAGTAGCGAACTGAGAAGAAGAAGAAGAATTACATACACATCACTTAAACAAAGGTACAGAAGTGTTGCTCGGGTAACATACACACACACACACGAGGCGACCATTGGGTGTGTTTACTGCCCCCATCACGTTCTCTGTAAATCTTTTAAAGGTTTACTTTGTGTGACTGTGAGGTGAGTAGGTAAACTGCGGTGTACCAGACGGATAAACAACAGTTAATTAGCCCAGTTACTTAGCCGTAGTGCTGGTGTGGTGAGGAGGTGTGTTGGCAGCCGCGGCCTCCACCTCACAGTCCCTCACCTCTAGGGTCTAAAGTCCCTCCTCTCGCGGGAAGTTAAGTGTGTTTACTGGTGGCCCACACGAGAGTGACTGGCTGGAGGTGTTCCGGAAACCTGTAGTGGAGCTCCTCCCTCCCTCGCCACCATGGAACACGGCCAGGGTTTAGACTCAACGTTACCATTAGGAAAATGAACTATAAAACAGGGCTGTTTTAAGAATGGCTTGTAAACCACAACGCTTGTAAACAGGTTGTGACGGCCATGGTCAGAGAAATTTTGCATTAGCTTTTTGTGTCCAGAAGGTCTTCATTGGTGTCAGAGGCTAGAAAATATTGCTCCCTGGGCCTCACTTTTCTCAGGGCTGTGTAGTTAATACACACCTCCACCTGTACTGTATGTGATCATCAGGTCCTATTTTGGGTCGTCTCCTGTAAAGGCGCTGACGGGGAGGACCAGGAGGGTGTACGTGAAGGCAATACTTGATGTATTATTACTATTATTATGTGCGGTGTGACTCTGCTGTACGCTGAAGATCGACCCAGCTCACTGTTTGGTGTCACAGAAAAGAGAAAAGATTTTGCTTGTCGCTGTGAAGAATACAATCTGTGACGACACCAATTGTTGTGTGACGGTCCTGACAACTTCTCGTTTACACTGACAATTACACACATTAGTGAGGAGGACAGCCAACAACAACATTATAAACACTTTTTCCCCAGGGCCTGTGAACTTTTTCTGTTATGAAAACAAAGTCATATTCCACTTTTATCTGCCCCGCTACACGCGCTGTTGTTTTTACCGCTCAACTTTTCTCGCCCACAGCCGGGAAATATGAGAGTTTTAACTGGTGATCGAAGTCATTGAAGCTAGAGTTTGGCGTTTTAACTTTTTTTTCCTCCCGTGGGTGGCAGGAGGGAGGCGACGTGTGTCCATTACCACGAGGCTGAGGAACGTCAGCCTTCAACATAATAGATGATTGTAAGGTACGGCTGTATTGGCTGTACCCGCCGACATTAGCACAGACAGGACAGGGCGGGACTTGGCTTGTACGGCTGAGGAATGCTAGACATGTTCCTTTATGAGCGTAGACGTGCTGAGGCGTATACGAGTATATACATATATACATAGACGCCGCCACGATACTGGGAAGACGACAGCCACACGATGACAGACAAATATCCAATTAGCGTAAGAGTGGAGGAGAGTTTTAAGCGCGCACTCGACGACAAATCCCCCTGAGAGCCGACGTACACGAGCAGGGCGAGAAATGCGTTGACACCCTGACAGAAGAAACAGGGCACAAAGGACGTATTTTTACACCGAGCTGCCGGGTAAAACACCTAATGTTGTGAAAATGCAGGTGCAGTTTTGTCCGAATAAACCCATTTTAATTTCCACCCGAGCTGCAGAATTTAAATCAGAGAATATGTGCAAACTTGTTATTTTCACCCGGGCTGCAGATTATCATTTTCTTTTTTGTTTGTGTGTGTGAGAAAATAAACAAAGTAAAGATACTCCAGAAATCCAGAACCTTCATTAAAGAAAGACTAGAAGAATGACACATATGCAGATAACACCTTGATTCATCCCGTGAAAAGGTGAGATATTTGACAATGTGGATAAAAAACTGACGAGGGACCATTGTTCCTCGTATCAGAAGTAATTGTCGGAAGGTTGAGGATAACGACGGAGCCTCAACACTGGAGAAGAGTGTTGCCCTGGCCCGAGTTACTCATACTACCATAAGCGGGGCATGAATGATATAAGATGTGGTATCAGTGAATTACAAGCTTCTGTGGTAAATTGCTTCCACTTACCTGTATCGTGTGCGGCGCCTCGCTGTGTTTCGCTGCTCTACGTTCTTGTTTCCATGTGTAATGAGGGGGTGTTGGGTCCCGCTGGGTGTGGTTGCTGGATGTCAATCTCTGCAAATCACTCTAGTATTACAACGGTGATTTAATATCATTACACTCTGAAGGTAAAATACGTTAGTGAAAGTTCATCCTGGGATATACAGACGTGGAGGTAAGAGGGAGAGTATCGTTCAGGAGTGTTGAGGAAGGGAGGGGAAGGAAGGAGGGAGGGAGGGAGGGAGGGTGGGCGGGTAAGTCCAGCTCGTTCCTCCCGGCCGGCTCCCTCCTCCCGTATATGGTGGCGGCGTGGTAAACAATGGCCCGCCGTGCTGTGATGTTGACAATGCACTAAATGAACTCCATATTGTTACTCTCACATTTGCATGTAGACATTAACGGGGTGAAATTACATGATGGTTTAGTTCTGTAGCGCCATGACATCAGCCTCGTGCAACACCGTACACCCGCCTCATAAAAGTGGACCTCTTCTCTTTTTTTTATTCACAAAACTTGGGCCTTGGTGTAATTATTTGTATTATTTATTTATTTTTTTAAAGAGGTTTATTGGTTTAAATACTTCATGTTTAACAAAAAAATTCTACGTGAAAAAAATACCTAAAACTGTTGATATTATGTAAAGGAAAAGAAAAAAATAGTGAAATCCTAACCTCTTGTATTCTTCACTTGTGTGCAGTAAAAGTCTACCTTCCTTAACAACTGCAGGACCAATGATTGTGTGTGTGTGTGTGTGTGTGTGTGTGTGTGTGTGTGTGTGTGTGTGTGTGTGTGTGTGTGTGTGTGTGTGTGTGTGTGTGTGTGTGTGTCTGTGTGTCTGTGTGTGTGTGTGTGTGTCTGTGTGTGTGTGTGTGTGTGTCTGTTTGTGTGTGTGTGTGTGTGTGTGTGTGTGTGTGTGTGTGTGTGTGTGTGTGTGTGTGTGTGTGTACGCACGCAAGTCACCTGTGTACATATCACCATTTACTGTGTGACAAATATTGTGTCTTAAGTCGAAACCACAAATAGCTGTGACAGAGGCAGGTGGAGGAGCTGAACGCAACCTATCTACCACCCACGCCCCCCACCTTAACCCCCCAACCCCCACCCCAGCTTCAATCACTCTAATTGGCCCGTGTGTACACAGAACACACCATGTGCAAATACCACTTTGCAGCCCCCTCCTCCCCTCCCACCTCCCCCCTCACTCCCCTCCCCACTCCCCCCACTCCCCCCCTCCGCCAGCCCCCCTTTTTTGCGACCTAGCTCATTAAGCTTCACTTTAGTAATGATTAATTATCAAAAAGTACCTGGTGACTTTTTCAGGTCTTCAAGTTAAGGGTTTTATTACTAGGGAGGCGGCTGTTGTTTGTTGTTGTTGTTCGGGGAGGTTTAATTATTATTTTGACAATTAAACGTCTTGTCCTGTGTGTTAATTAAATACCCTACGCTTGTTTCTGCCTTGGTGTTTTTGTGTTTGTTTTACTTCGTTTTTTTTGTCTATATCGGTAATTAAGTTACTTGTTTGTGTTCCTGTATTTGTAGTGTTTTTTTCTTAAAGGTATTATCTCCACAGACCATGAGTTGTGTTACCTTTTGTTTAATGCTAATATAAGCTAACCCCCCACCACCTACCCCCCCTCACCACCCCCACCACCTACCCCCCACCACCTACCCCCCACCACCTACCCCCACCACCTGCCCCCCTGCCTACCCCCACCACCTGCCCCCCACCACCTACCCCCACCACCTACCCCCCACCTGCCCCCCACCACCACCCACCCCCTACCCAAACATTCAATAACTGTTGCTTGTTATTAAGAAATGGTGAGTATTGTTTATTGCAGATTAGATGATAATGTTTGTGTACTCAATATCAGGTGGCAAGTAATTATCAGGTGTCAGGTATGATTATAAAGTATTAGAGGGGAATGTTGTGTTAGTGAGGTGTAGTATTTGTGTTGATGATATTAATGATTGTGTTGTCTTATTTGCAGGTATGTGGTTCACCGTGCTCCAGGTGTGTGTGTGTGTCTGTCTCACCGTGCTCCAGGTGTGTGTGTGTGTCTGTCTCACCGTGCTCCAGGTGTGTGTGTGTGTGTGTGTGTGGTCCGGTATAGTGTCTCCTCCACTCACCCTCCACGTCATTTATTTACCATTCCAATATCCTCCTCCACTCCTCTATATACACTCCACTTTCATATCCCTTCCACCCACTTTTTATACTGGTTCTCCCCGCCCTCCTCCACCCACACTTCTACCCTCCAGCTACTCCTCCGCCTACTCACCACTCCGGTATTCCCTACACTACTCTCACCACTCCCCACACCCGTCACTGGAGTGTACTCATCGTCCATCACTCCACCAAAGTACCTGCCCTCCACTTTATCAGGTAACAGCCCCCTTTATCCACTTATCCAGGTCCTTACGTGTCCCCTCTTACCTGCCTCATCTATCCACCGGATGAACCAATTGCCTAACCACTCGTCTACCCATGCACCCACCTACCCACTCATCTACCCACCTACCCACTCATCTACCCACATACCCACTCATCTACCCACCTACCCACTCATCTACCCACAAACCCACCTACCCACTCATCCATCTACTTCTTTATTAGACAATACCCAACCAGACAACCACCAACCTGTCCAGCCAGCCAGCCAGCCAGCCAGCCAGCCAGCCAGCCAGCCAGCCAGCCACCCAACCACCCAGCCAGCCCAGCCAGCCAGCCAGCCAGCCAGCCACCCAGCCAGCCACCCAGCCAGCCACACAAACAACCAGGCCGGTAAGTTACACTGGAGTCATGTTTACTCGCGTCGGCTCTTGTGACGGATGAGGGATGGCACTATGACTCAGAGTGGCACTCAAGCCTGCTCCGGGTGCCACCTCGTCGCCCTTCCCTGCAGAATCAGGTCCGGCCTCCTCATCCACCAGTATTACCTCCTAAACTGTCACTACACCTCAGAAGTGTGACTGTGTACTCGTCTCCCAAAACAAGTTGAGGAAATGTGTATAGTTATTATTTTAAAGTTAATATTGTTTGTGTGTTAATCCCATAGACTTTTATGATCTCTGATTTTATTCCCCGCAAACCCTGTTGAAGGAGATATACCAGTCGGTGTGTCTGTCTCTTTAATTCGTGAGTTGTCTGTAGTCAAAAATTGTCTCTGTCTGTAATCTGTCGGTCATAAAATCAACATCACGTCCAATAATTATTCATGACATTCCACGAAACTTGGTACAAACTGTGTTTATGAATGGGTGTTTTGCATGTGTCGAGATGGTTCCTTTCTGATGATTTTGGCAGAGTTATGACCCTTTGTTGCCTAATACTACACACCCAGGTGGGGGGGGGGGGGCAGCATCAGGTGACTATTGCTGTAACAAGTAGATAAACGATAGACAGTTGTATCCACTCTCAACTCTGACTGTGTTGTCGATGTGTTGATGAACTATAAATGAATCCTTCTCATATACAGTACACCCAGTTGTTCCTTCACTACTTGTAACTAGCTAACACAACCAGTAGCCCCTCAGGCTCTCTCACCCACCCATCATCTAAGTCTCAGAAGGTCAGCATGAACTCCGCTGCTTCCCTGTTGGACGCGGTAATGCTTCTTCACTTTGCCTTTACCCAAGATGTTAGGGAGTGTCCAATAAACTAGCCCCAGCGCTGCGTGGGGTGAATCTGAAAAATCTGAAATCTCTGTTGCAGTTGCGTCGGTGATGTATTGAAAATGTTTTGAACTTATGTTAGAGATGTGTTGAAGATGTGTCCGAGTTGTGTTGAAGATGTGTCAGAAATGTGTTAGTGATGTGTTGAAGATGTGTCAGAGATGTGTTAGTGATGTGTTGAAGATGTGTCAGAGATGTGTTGAAGATATGTTAGTAATGTGTTGAATATGTGTCAGAAATGTATTGAAGATGTGTCAGAGATGTGTTAGTGATGTGTTGAAGATGTGTCAGAGATGTATTGAAGATGTGTCAGATGTGTGTCAGATAGGCAGATGTGTCGAGGATACATTTGTGCTTAAGAAAAAAAAAAATCCCCCGACTCAGTTGTTTGGTTGCAGTGATCTCCAAAACAACAGTGTCACCTTCACTGTGGTGTGTAAAGACGCTAGTTAATTAGTTATTTACCTGTGTATGATCCACTGTACCTATAGAGAGTGTTGACTGGCACCTGAGAACTACTGTACCTTCCTCGGTGCTAAACTATAGTTGCTTCAGCTTTTGTAACTTTAAGCTTATCTTCTTTAGCTGTGATGAGTCAGCACTATGATTCTTGTTGTTTAAATATGAATGAATGATAATCGTGATATAGTTAATACTTACCCGTAATGAGATTGATTTAAGATTTCTCGGTTGTCATCACGTGTCGAAGTGAGATATCAGGTCATCTTGTTACCGACGCTTAATGGAGAATCACCGTTTGCATTTTAGTATTGTAATTTTATTGTATTTTAATAATTCTTTTAAGTCATAACTAAATTATTGTTGTTTAAGTTGTTATAATATTACTGTTTTGTCTCTGTTAATGTTGTGTGTGTTGAGAATGAGAGGTTAGGTTAGGTTAGGTAAGGTTAGGTTAGGTAAGGTTAGGTAAGGTTAGGTTAGGTTAGGTTAGGTTAGGTTAGGTTAGGTTAGGTTGGGTAAAGGAACGTTCGTAAAGCATTAACTGATAGTAGACAGTCTGAGAATATGTGACATAATGGAAATAAACAGAAATGGAAACCCAGGTGTAGACGTAATGGTAATTTGGCAGTAGACCAACTGGGAATAGACGAAGTGGACATAAACCAGCCCAACACACAGGATGGTCGTGGCAACACTGTTTTGGTCTTCAGGTTTAACTCGCTGGTTGACGGTGACTCGCATGACGTGTAGTGTTGTGGTCACGTGATAGTCTTTGTACTGTTAGTAAGAAGTGAGTTAAGTTTAATATTTTCCCGGAACAAAATACACTGCTTAACGTTATTAGTATTTGACAAACAAGATTATTTTCACCTTAATTAACTATTGATTGGTTTTAGTTGAATATATATTTGGAAAGTTCGATATTAATCCTCGGTACAGTTAACGACGCCTCATTACGCCCACCGCATAAAAGAAAGACCACATTTTTCCCCGCGCTAAAAACAAATGTGTTCCTAACTTACACTACGGACGTAAAACACCGCTAATTTTCTCTATTAAGAAGGCAAATTTTACACCAAATAGGTAGGGGGAGGGTGGCTATCTTGCCTTAATATTCAGTTCGTAATCAGAGAGGAGGCCGGCTGGTTAGCTAGCTATCTTTAATGAATATTCACCTTATAATCAAAACTGGGTTATGATTGGTGCCGGCCTCCTTATCTAGTGCGTTCAGGCCCCTTTACGGTGTGTGTGTGAAGGGGGCGGTCCTGAACTGAACCTCCGGCCACACCACCTGAACTCCTCCACACCACCTGAACCTCCGGCCACACCACCGCCTGAACTCCCTCCCACACCACCTGAACTCCTCCACACCACCAGAATTCCTCCACATCCGCGTAGTAATTACAAATAATCAGATTATTCACGAAGGATAATTTGGAGACTTGGGCGAGGTCGTGTGTCTATGGTTTAAGAGGATTATTGACATGGATGGAATGTAGGGGGAGGGAAGGGGACTAAGGCGTGGAGGAGAGGGAGAGAAGGACAGACAGAAAGTGTGTGTGTGTGTGTGTGTGTGTGTGTGTGTGTGTGTGTGTGTGTGTGTGTGTGTGTGTGTGTGTGTGTGTGTCTGTCGCTACTTGTGTGTATGGATTCGTACGTTCGTGTATGCATTTATGTGATAAGTTGTTTGTTTAGGTTTGTATAATTGTTTGTGGGTGTGTGCGAATGGATTAATGTATGTATGTGTGTGTGTGTGTGTGTGTGTGTGTGTGTGTGTGTGTGTGTGTGTGTGTGTGTGTGTGTGTGTGTGTGACTGTGTGTGTGTGTGTGTGTGTGTGTGTGTGTATTTCAGGTGCAAGGGATCTCACAGGTAAGGAGGCGGGGGTGTTGCTCAGTCAAGCATACCCAATATTATGCCTCACATATAAGGATTAGCCTCACTATTGGTACACGTCTTTGCAAATTGAACCCCATGTCACCCCCCGTACAGCCGAGAAAGAGTTATGGCAGCGTTACGATTTTTATTATTCACGGTATCAATCATCCAGTTAAGGTGAATGAATAACAGAATTACAGTTGTTATTGAGCGCCAGGAACATGTCACCGGGGCTTGATCACGTGTCACTCTCCATTAAAGCGAACATTTTGGGGGTTTTATATTACCGGTGAACTGATTATTATAGAGTGAATAGATAATTGAATTACTGGTGACAGTGGATTTGGTGCTATTAGCGTCGCACGAAGCCCATTATAGTTGTGAGTTATTGGGGGGTTGTAGATCAGGGCGGCGGTGACAGTGTGTGTGTGTGTGTGTCCACAGTCAGCAAAACATACAGAGCGGGACATTATGACCACTAGTATTACAGGCCCGCTCTTGCCCTCAGTGAAATACGATATTTTTATTACTAGCTTTGACACCATTATTTGTCCACCAAAGGCTCTGAATGACACACAACAAATCAAGGTAGTGAGGGTCGCCCCGTGGCGTGTTAAGGTGTAGTATATTACAGAATGACACGAGTGGGGGGAGGACCACTCTGGTCAAGTGACGTCCCACCAAGAGCTCTCCCTCCCTCCCTCCTCGCTCCTTCTGCACCAGCTCGAGGATTTACGACGTCGTTCTCGTGTGCTTGTCACGTACCTTTTGCACCTTGTCGCGGTGTGTAATTTGTAGACTGGAGCCACAGATCGTGTGTAAGAAACTGGAAAGAGATGTTTTCTTCTCATTATTTTTCCGCTTCTTTTTTTCTTATCTTTTTTTTTTTTTACATATAAGGAGACGATCTTCAGACAGAGAGATGCTCAAGTCCCACTCCAACACTCGAGGCTGAAACCTTTACGAGTTAGCCCATCGCGTCGGCCACGTGGGTCTGGCGTCACGTATCCTAGACAGTGTAAGAGGAAAGGTACATCTCTTCCTTCTTGTCGAGATGTTTGTGAACCTGTTAGTGACCTTCTTGCAGTGTCTCGTCTTTGTTCTTCAGAGTCTCTCTCTCTCTCTCTCTCTCTCTCTCTCTCTCTACTCTAGGTATCACAAGTTTGCATAATAAATAACATTGTCAAAATAACTCTGTCTTTGTCTCATACCGGGAACAGTGTTAATAAACCAATCACTCACTCGCATCAGGACAAAGTTATGCTCGTCCCCCCATGATATAGAGACTGTGTGTGTATATATGACCCCCGTGAGTGTCCCTTACGTCACACTCACTCCCTCTTCATTATTCTGTTTGTTCATATACGTAAGACAATTACCAGGTGCGTCGCTTATCTTCTCACTTTACTTAGGTGTTATTTATGACAGTTTCTTATTCCTATGTTGAGGGGGGGCTCTTGTATATATGTGCATGTGTTGATGGTGTATGTGCGGGTGTGCTGTGTGAGGGTGTATTTATGTGTAGGGGATGTATATGTGGGTGTGGAGGTGTACTGTATGTGTGGGGGGATATTTGTGTGGGTGTGGGAGGTCTCTGTGTGGTCAGTATGTTTGTCTTGCAAGCAAGCGGACCCAGGTTCGATCCCCGGTCAGGGTAAAACTTGGGGCAAGTTACCCAGAAATAATTGGGAACCTGGATCTTAATAGATTTGTGGATCGTGTTTTTGGGTAATGTTTAGCCAGTGCAGTTGGCGAGTTGTCCGGTCTTCTTGGATTATTCCTTGAAACTGGGTCATGCAATTCATTGATTTAGGTTGAGGTTGTTGTGTTGGTGACATCTACTTACTAAAAATATTCACGCCTAGGTGGCCCTAGGGCCGGCCATCCTGAAACACAAGAGGCAACCATAATGTGTGTGTGTGTGTGTGTGTGTGTGTGTGTGCACTCCTCCGACCAGTGTTCCCTCAACACACACTTAAGTATGTTTATAACGACTTTGTAGCAGATGCAGTACCCTCTTTGTGGCACTCACTGGCTCTCTTCCTCCCTCACTCCTTCCCTTCCTTCCTTCCTCCCTTACTTCCTCCCTTCCTCCTTCCTCCTTCCCTTCCTCCCTCCCTACCCCTCTCTTCCTCCTCTCTTCCCCCTCCCTTCCCCTCTCTTCCTCCCTCCTTACTCTCTCCCTTCCTCACTTTCTCGCTTACTCACTCCCTCACTACGCCCTTCCTTCCGTCCCTCCTATACGTTCTTCCTTCTCTCCCTCCTCCGTCCTTCCCCCTCACTCCCTTCTTCCTTTCTCCTTCGTCCTCCTCTCTCTCTCTCTCTCTCTCTCTGAGGCATTATTCCTCTTCTTCACTGATATATGTATACAATCATCTTAATTTTCTCCTCTTTCTCTTCTTCCTTGTCATTCCTCCTTCACTCCCTCCTTCCTTCCATCCTTGTTCGCACTTGGTAGGAATATCCTCCCTCATCCTCCTCCTCCTCCCTCTTTGTCGCCTCGAGTCTTTCCTTTTGAGTTTCTGGTAAATTTCTCCTTTCCTTTTAGAACAGTTGAGAGAATACACGCTTGACGTTAGTCCCTGTGTAGCTTTAACCCACCACCGCCGCCCTGTGTGTGTGTGTGTGTGTGTGTGTGTGTGTGTGTGTGTCCTGGCCTCCTCCACACTGAATTGTGGTCGGCAGGGCACCTTGGTACCTGTCCTTCACTGTGGGTGTTGAGGAAATTCGCCTGAATCCTTTTCTTCATTGTTCCTTCATGTTTTTCTTGTTGTATATCGTGGTGTTGTCCCTCGGGTCGTCGCCTCTGTCGGGGGTTATCAAAGTAGGAGACGCGTGTGTGTGTGTGTGTGTGTGTCCGACCGTCAGGGTATCTGGTGAACGTGATAATTTTAACATATAAAAATAAGTTCTGATAAGTTGTGGTGTGTTCGGAAAGCGTTGTGTTGTCTGTGTGTTGTGGTGAGTTATGACCCGTTTGTCTTCCCAGTGACGATGGCCGCTGCTCACTTGTTACTCCGCCCACAAGTGCTGGGTAAGGTAAAGTTTTCTGCTCTATCTGTCCCTGTCTGGCTTTCCCCAAAATAACTCCAGAACGGGTTTACGGGTTTACACATAACTTGGTGGGATTGATCAACACGAGACACCGTCCACATACAAAACTTCTGGTGCAAATCACTGAAAAATTTTACCAAGTGGTGTCATGGTAACAATTACACCAATGAAAGCAAAGAGGAAATATCGGGGGTTGGAAAAAAATGACGTTGGGAGGGTTACGCGATTTAAGGAGCAAGTCTATGTGACCTTGATTACATTGCACGGTTTTCAGCACCACCGTCAGTGTTACGGTTTGCTGGCAGCGTTTTCATCCGTTTGGTTAAATTTTTGTTATTGTGAACCCGTGAAGTTTTTTTTTTTTATTAAACTTTGATGAGAGATTCAGTCACATACATTAAGTCTCTGTACTATATTCCTCTCTTATTATTATTGTTTACCTTTTTAGCTTTACAGTATTGTCTTCTATGCCTCGTCGTATACATTTTATTTTTTTTTCAATATGTGTTTGAAAGTCTCCCTCAAAACCATTAACAGCTTATATTATATATTTCTTATGTTATTATATATTTCTTACAGGAATAGATACATTTGGATATAATTTCCTGGACACTTTTGGCAAAAATCTGTCCACGTTCTTATTCTCATATAATTCATAATAAAAAGCAGCGATCACCAGCAGTAAATCCATCACATATTATGACCACAGGTAGATGTCAGATCTTGTCAAGGGTCGAGGGAAGTTTTTAGCCTGCTGCTGTGAACACCTGACACCTCCATCTCCAAGCTGTCACATCCTACCCTAACCATCTTCATTCTTCACGCCTTCTTTACTATTCCTATAATTCTTGTTCTCCTAAGTTGTCATCTACACTCTCTCTCACTCCCCCAAACATCTCTACAGACTATTCAAAAAAATAAAAATAAAAATCTTGTCACTCTCTTCACTTTCCCAGACAGCTTTAGTATTTCTCGTCAGTCAGATCCACATGTTGGAAAATTTATTCCTAAACTTGGGGACATGTACAGATTGAGGTGTAAAGTACAGGTGCAGTAATGTGCATCTGGTGACAGTATTAGACAGGTGGTGTGAGTGTACTAAGGTGTTTAACCCCTTGAGTGTACTGAATTAACAGGTTGAGTAAGGTTTTGACCTCTTTAAATATGATTAGTTAACCCCTTGAGTACAGTGATAATTACGGCCTCAACTCCAGTAGTGCAGCGACTTAACCTCTTTGAGTACAGTTAATTTATCCCCTGAGTACGACGTCTTAACCCTCGAATAAGATGACATTGTACTCAGGGGTGGGAGGCGGGGATTAAGACATCGTAACACAGGGAGTCAAGACCCACTAACACGTAGTCATTAGGTTATACAGTACACGCACCGGTAATTCCTACACGGTGACAGTATCATGGAGGTGGTGGCGTGTAGATGTGATATAAACATTACCCAGACTTGCTCGTGCTATATCTGACGTATCCTTGACCACCTGTGACAAGAATTCATCATCGTGTTTGCAGTTGTTGTTGTGGGTGGAGGGGTCCTATGGGAAGTGGACCTGAAATTCGTACACAGATACTCACGCCCCCTCACTTAACTAAAGGTGTCTCTCTCTCTCTCTCTCTCTCTCTCTTTCTCTCTCTCTCTCTCTCTCTCTCTCCTCTCTCTCCTGTGTGTCTCAAGGTTCACACTCCCTTGACCTCGTTGTTTGGCCTTTTTTCTCCCTCGCTCACTTACTTGACGTAAATTCTTGTTTTCTCCTGTCTGCGATAAACTCCCTCCTGCCTTCTTCCCCCCCCCTCCCTCCCTTTCTCCCTACTTATCTCTTACCTCCCCTTCCCTCCACTCCACTCCTCCCGCCAACAATCCTCCCTCTCTGCCTGCCTCTTACCTCCCTCCTGTCTGCCTGTCTCCGTCTCCGTCCTGTATGCCTGCCTCTTTCCCTCCTTCCTGCTCCACTACCTCCCTCCCTCCCTCCCTTCCTGCTGCTTCCTTCATCCTTCCTCGCGCCTCCCTCTTACCTCCTCCACTCCCTCCCTCCCTCCCTCTCCCTCCCTCCCTCCTCTCTCTCCCCTTCCTCCCCTCCATCCCCCCCCCTCCCTCGTGTCTAGCTCTTACCTCCTCTCTCCCTTTCCTGCCTCCCTCCTTCCTCCCTTCCTTCCTTCCTCCCCCCCCCCTCCTCTCTCCCAGGTGTCAAGTTGCACCTGCACCGCTCGAGAAATATTGGTCAGCCCGGAAAATATTTGGGTCTGGGAATCTCTGGGCGTGAACCCTATGGGATTTAAAGAACAACGGGGTTCGATTATATGTGACTTCAGAAGATTATGGGGTTCGATTATTTTTGGGGTCAGAGAACAGACCAAAGTTCCTGCAAATGTAAAAATGTTCGAAAAAATGGGGTTCGTATATAGTGGACTGAATGACACTCAGGTTCGAAACATTAGACGTCAAGCAAACTTGGGGCTCGGGAGAGTAGATTTTGAGTAACACAATCGGCTCGAAAGAGTGGTGCTCACAAACACTGGTGCTCACAAACACTGGTACTCACAAACACTGGTGTTCACAAACACTGGTGCTCACAGACACAGGTGTTCACAGACACTGGTGCTCACAGACGCTGGTGCTCACAAACACTGGTGCTCACAAACACTGGTGCTCACAGACACAGGTGTTCACAGACACAGGTGTTCACAGACACTGGTGCTCACAGACGCTGGTGCTCACAAACACTGGTGCTCACAAACACTGGTGCTCACAGACACAGGTGTTCACAGACACTGGTGCTCACAAACACTGGTGCTCACAAACACTGGTGCTCACAAACACTGGTGCTCACAGACACTGGTACTCACAAACACTGGTGCTCACAAACATTGGTGCTCACAAACACTGATGCTCACAAACACTGGTGTTCACAGACAGTGGTGCTCACAGACAATGGTGCTCACAAACACTGGTCTCACAAACACTGGTGCTCACAAACAGCGGTGCTCACAAACAGCGGTGCTCACAAACAGCGGTGCTCACAAACTGCGGTGCTCACAGACACTGGTGCTCACAAACACTGGTGCTCACAAACACTGGTCCTCAAACACTGGTGCTCACAAACACTGGTGCACAAAAACACTGGGATTCGAAAAAATGAGGTGGCGAACAATCGTCTGGCGTACCATCCAAAATTAAATTTTTGCTGGTTGGAGGAAAGATGAGCGAAAGTTCGTCTGGCGTAAAGTCCGTAATAATGTCATTGAGGGATGGAATGAAGACAAGCGAACGTGTGCTTGGCTACCTTAGTGTATATTGTACTGTACTAGCATGTCATTTTTTGGTGGGGAGAAGACTGGCGAACGTATGCCTGACGTTTCATTGCGGCTTTGAGGGAATATGGGTGAACGTCTGGCGCATAGCTTCCATGAAGTTATCAGTGCAGGGTGTAAAACATCGCCAGGCGTTGGTAAATGCTCGTGCTGCCGCTGTACATATGGGTGTGTTTTAGCGCTAAGGTCGTGTTATCTGGCCCCCGTCCCCACCACTCTAAGCTGATCGTCTGTTGTATATTGAGTTAATAACCTTACAGTGTATATATATATATATATATATATATATATATCTCTCTCGTGTTTTCTCTGTCATTTTGTGCCCACACACACACACACACACACACACACCAAACACTCATATTGAGAATGATCAATGGAACTACGACTCAGCCATCACCCGGGTTGAGGAGGAGCAGTAGTATATTGTCCTTCCCTCCTACCCCCACTCCTCCTCCTACCCCCCACTCCCTCCTACCCCCCCACTCCTGCCTACCCCCGCCTCCCTCCTACCCCCCCTCCTCTGCCCCCACTCCTCCACCCCCCTCCCCTCCAATACCCCCCACTGCCTCCCCACCCCCCACTGCCTCCTAACCTCCTCCCTCTAACCTCGCCTCCATATCCCGTACCCCCCTCTTACCCTATCCTCCCTGCCGTCCTTCCCTCATGCCTCCCTACCCTCTCCCTGCCCTCTTTCCTTCACTACCTCTGGCGCCCCTAAAATGGCACTACTGAATGGCGTTAATGTGGCACTCGGGCAACAAGACTCTCTCTCTCTCTCTCTCTCTCTCTCTCTCTCTTGCATTATTCATATCTTACTGTTTATATATTTTCCCTGCCTGTGAGCCATCTCTTCCATAGAACTCCTCTCTCCTGTTTCTCTTTCTCCTTTTCTTCTTCCTCCTCCTCCCCCTGCTTCTGTCACTCATCTTCCTCCTTTCCTCCTCTTCCCCCTCTCTTTTGTACCCTCTTTCTCCCTTATTCCTCTTTCTTCATCTTCCTCAGCCTCTTTTTACTCTGATTTTGTCTTTTTCTTCAGCCTCCTCCCTCTACTTTTGCTCCTCCTCCGCCTCCAATCTTTTCTCTCTTCCTGTTCCATCTTCTCTCTTCCTTCTCCTCATCTCTTCTTCTGCTCCGTATCCTCCAATCCTTTCTCTCTTCCTCCTCCCTTTCTTCTTTCTCTACCTCCATCTGCTCCACTTCCATCTTCTCTCTTCCTCATCCTCCTCCCTCAGCTTCCAACTTTTCTCTCCCTCTTCTTCTACCTCCATCTTCTCTCTCCCTCCTCCCTCAGCCACCTCTTCTAGCGTGGGAGATTTAGAGTAGCGTACGTGACAACTAGTGGCTGTAGTTAGTGCTGGTTTACGAGGTGTGTGTGTGTGTGTGTACGCGCGCGCGCCCCCTGGCTTAACCATGCCTCCACCTTCCATCCAGGTTAACGGCACTACCCTCTCTAATGTTACCCACTATCAGTATCTTGGCTCCCACCTGTCCATTACCGCGGACATCGATAAAGAGGTTCAACATCTGATCAAATGCGCATCTCAAGCCTTTGGCAGACTCCGTACCCGTGTCTTCAGCTGTAGGGAGCTGAAATTATCTACAAAATTAGCATTAGTCCTCCCCACCCTACTGTATGGCAGCGATACGTGGGTCGCATACAGGAGGCACCTCAAGGCACTTGAAAACTTTCACCACCGTAGTCTACGTTCCATCCTCCGAGTTCACTGGGAAGACAAGAGAACAAATGCCGGTATTCTCCCTGACACCAACTGTAAGAGCGCCGAAGATACCATTATCCATGAACAAATACGTTGGACTGACCATGTTACCCGCATGGACAACAGTAGACTGCCAAATTAGCTACTTTACAGCCACATAATGGATAGTAAACGTAACGCCGGCGGGCGTTTGAAAAGGTATAAGGATAGTCTTAAGACAAACCTGAAAAAGTGCCAAATCGACCCTCTCACCTGGGAGACGGTTATTCCACACCGTAACGCTTGGAAGAACACCACACGAGAAGGTGTCAATACTTTCGAATTACCCCGACTGCATACCGAGGCAGACAAGCGCCAGCGCCGGAAAGACGCTGTTCCCGCACCACCTGCACTAGATGAAGCCCTCCACACGTCCAACATCTGTGGACGGTCCTGCCGATCCCGTATCAGCCTCTTTAATCACCTCAGAGCTCACTAACGAAGGTGACATCCTTAATAACTCATATCATTGTATCATAGCTGGATGATCGTCACACTTGATTCCAAGTGACTTTCTGAAGTAATTGTGAGGCGGTATTGGCGTATTGGGGCCAGCCTGCAAGGGAGGGGCGGGGTTGTTTTCTATATCCTCCCTTCACTCGCTCTTTCTCACCTTATTTACCTCGCATTTCTTCACCTTCACACACACTCACAATCACTCACGCTTATATCTACTGTACCTCACTTACACCTCACCCCCACTGCACATTCCCTCACTCTCACTGCACATTCCCTCACTCTCACTGCACATTCCCTCACTATCCTCACCTTCCCCTCACTATCCCTCACCTCACTATCCTCTCACCCTCACTATCCCTCACCTTCCCTCACATTCCCTCACCCTCACCTCAAATTCCCTCACCCTCACTATCCCTCTCACCTCACTATCCCTCCCCACCCTCACTATCCCTCACCTTCCCTCACATTTCCTCACCCTCACCTCAAATTCCTCACCCTCACTATCCTCTCACCCTCACCATCCCTCACCCTCACCTCCATTCCCTCACCCTCACTATCCCTCACCTCACTGTCCCCCTCACCTCCTTCCCTCACCCTCCCTCACTTCCCTCACCTCACTATCTCACCCTCCCATCCTCACCCTCACCTCACATTCCCTCACCCTCACTATCCCTCCCTCACTGTCCCTCACCCTCCTCACTTTCCCTCCCCTCCTATCCCTCACCCTCACCATCCCTCACCCTCCCTCATTCCCTCACCCTCCTTTCCCTCACCTCTATCCCTCACCCTCACTATCCTCACCCTCCTCACTGTCCCTCACCCTCACCTCACATTCCCTCACCCTCACTATCCCCCACCCTCACCATCCTCACCCTCACTTCCCTCACCCTCTGTCCTCACCCTCACCTCACTGTCCCTCACCCTCACTTCCCTCCCTCATTCCCTCACCCTCACTATCCTCACCCTCACCCTCCTATCCCTCACCCTCACTGTCCCTCACCCTCTGTCCCTCACCCTCATCCCTCACCCTCCTGCATCCCTCACCCTCACCTCACATTCCCTCACCCTCACTATCCCTCACCCTCACCATCCCTCACCCTCACCTCATTCCCTCACCTCACTATCCCTCACCCTCTCCTCCTGTCCTCACCCTCACTATCCTCACCCTCACCTCACATTCCCTCACCTCCTTTATCCCTCACCTCACCCTCACTATCCCTCACCCTCACTATCCCTCACCCTCACTGTCCTCACCCTCACCATCCCTCACCCTCACCTCACATTCCCTCACCCTCACTATCCCTCCACCTCACCCTCACTGTCCCTCACCTCACTATCCCTCTACCCTCACATTCCCTCCCCTCACTGTCCCTCACACCCTCACTATCCCTCACCCTCACTATCCCTCACCCTCACTATCCTCACCCTCACTATCCTCACCCTCACTATCCCTCACCTTCCCTCACATTCCCTCACCCTCACCTCAAATTCCTCACCCTCTCATCCCTCACCCTCCTATCCCTCACCCTCACTATCCCTCACCTTCCCTCACTTCCCACCCTCACCTCAAATTCCTCACCCTCACTATCCTCACCCTCACCATCCCTCACCCTCACCTCACTTCCCTCACCCTCCTGTCCCTCACCCTCACTATCCCTCACCCTCACTATCCATCACCCTCACCTCACTGTCCCTCACCCTCACCTCACATTCCTCACCCTCACTATCCCTCACCCTCACCTCCCTCACCCTCCTCCATTCCCTCACCCTCACTATCCCTCACCTCACCATCCCTCCTCCACATTCCTCACCTCACTATCCTCACCCTCACCTCACTGTCCCTCACCCTCACTGGCCTCACCCTCACCTCCTTTCCCTCACCCTCACTATCCCTCACCCTCACTGTCCCTTACCCTCACTATCCTCACCTTCCCTCATTCCTCACCCTCACATTCCTCACCCTCACTATCCTCACCCTCACCCTCCTGTCCCTCACCCTCTCTCCCTCACCTCCTTGTCCCTCACCCTCACTGTCCCTTCCCTCACCATCCCTCACCTTCCCTCACTTTCCCTCACCCCACTATCCCTCACCTTCCCCTCACTATCCTCACCCTCACTATCCTCACCCTCACTGTCCTCACCCTCCTTCCTCTCTGTCCCTCCCTCACTGTCCCTCACCCTCCCCTCACCTTCCTCACTATCCCTCACCCTCCTTCCCTCCCACCCTCCTGTCCTCACCTCACATTCCCTCACCTCACTATCCCTCACCTTCCCTCACTATCCCTCCTCACTCTCTACCCTCACTATCCCTCACCCTCACTGTCCCTCCCTCACTGTCCCTCACCCTCACTATCCCTCACCCTCACCCCTCACATCCCTCACCCTCACCATCCCTCACCTCACCATCCCTCACCTTCCCTCACTGTCCCTCACCCTCACTGTCCCTCACCCTCACTCCTCACCCTCCTGTCCCTCACCCCTCACTATCCCTCACCTCACTATCCCTCACCCTCACTATCCCTCACCCTCACTATCCCTCACCCTCCTATCCCTCACCCTCCTGTCCTCACCCTCACCATCCCTCACCCTCACCTCACATTCCCTCCCTAATACCTCAGCTTTTCATACCTACCCCTTAATTTTCTCTACCCTCCCCTCACCCCATCAACTACCTAGTGTATATTTCATTTTGTGATTAAATATTTTTTCCTTTGGCTACCAACTTTGAATTTGTTTACAAGTGCAAACTACAGCACAGTTGATGTATGTAATTTCATGTAGGTTACGTGTGTGTAGACTAGAGTACGGTGGTTTTATGTAGTGTGTGTGTGTGTGTGTGTGTGTGTAAACTATGATGACGGCTTCATGCAGTTTACGTGTGTTGCACATGCTACAAGGTAAAGTGAGGCCGCTACCATCGACCCGTCAGGTAGGTGGTGTGGCATCGACCGCCTCTCTCTAATATTGTTAAGTAACGTTCACCTGTCCTTGAGTACAGCAGTACTTAGGTGTTAGTTATTCCAAGTAGATGTTAATCACTGAAAAACAAAAAAACTGTATTTTACATATTTCCCCATCTCGATGTTTTAAGTATGTAGGAAGGTATTCTCCCTGGGTTAAATTTTGGTGATGTTCTGGGTTGTTATTGAACATATCGCGGCTCTTATTATTTCTCTTATTGTAGGCGACGCCCAGTACTAAATCTGCTTTTGACGCGTTTTGCAATTCGTTGTGGCAGCCGCACCACCTATAAATTGCTATCCAATTTTATGTAAGGAACATTTCGTGTAAATAATAACATACATTTGGGGGCTTTTATAAGGGGAGGATTCTCTTTCGATTGTTTGTTTTCGAAGTGCCGTAAATATTAGGATGAGGCAACACGGTATTTCCTGCTATTTACACTGTCCGAGAACCCCTTTGCTTAGACCTCATCAGGCTGTATTCCAAGCGTAATATCTGATTTCATTTGAATATCTGTCCAGTATATCTAGAACTTAATGTGATCTGGGCATAATTCTTGGGTAAATTCAATGGAACGAAAAGTCTGGGCGGCGCGCGGAGGGACGAAGTGGCAACTGGCTGGAGGTAGTGTTGGTTAGACAGTCAGTCGAGTCGTGGCCCAGAGTTAGTGTTGTCTGGGAGTGTGTCGGGGGAGTATGTGCGACCACCGCTCCTCTCAACTCTGTGTAAGCGTGGCGGCCGGCCTCCAGTCGCACATTTCTTAATTTCTCAGTGTTTGCTTTTTGTCATTGGCATACAAGTGTAATATCGGTGGTGGTGGTGACAACGAACCATGTATTGTGAACTGTCAACATTGATATATCGTTATAGACGCCTCGACAGTATGAAGACTGCATGTTGGATTTGAGGCGAGTATGTGTTCAGGTTGTGAGCTGAAGCATAATTATCTCTTGATATACTGAACTTTCTCACGACTGTTAAAGTGCTTTTACTTACTAATATATCTTGGGGCCATGATAGTGCTGTCAGGTACCTGAAACCTCGTGTTTGTGTGTCGGAAAACTTGGCACACGAACTTTTGCTAATATAGTGATGAACATAATAGTGACTAGTTAGTTTATTGTGCGTAAAAGTATTGTCCAAACCTTGTTATGGTGTGTGATGGATGGTGACACCCCCTTAGTATATAATATTCTTGACGTTAGTATTTTAAAACCACTTTTGGCGAGGAAGTAGTTTGGGCAGTGGGGTCGACCAAATGGTGACAATAGTAATAATATTTTTGACGCTAATATATTGATATGCCTTTCTGGAAGGGATGATGAATAGGTGTTGGGCAAATGAGACAACACGAGCCAAGCCTAACCTAACCTTCCTTACTAAGCAAACTTTACTTTTTTTTTTATTAATACAGTACTATGTTAGGATTGTTTAGTATTTTGTCGTTACTGGTGATTATTGTGGCACCATACAAGAGCTATATTACCTCGTCAAACATATTCTTTACGTCCCGCGAGGTGAGGGATGAACTTGACAAACGAGAGGCTGGTAAAGGCAGGTTCGTCACCACTGTCTGAAAATTTACGAGCGGTCCGGGTTTATGACGGGTGTTTAGTTTAACATTCTGGTAACATTGTCAAACATCGTTAAGGTGATTGTGATACACTCCCTCTTTTGTTGACGTTGATAAACATTTTAGGAAAAGATAAAAAATAAATGTTTTTCATTGTAATGTTGTCAGGTTTAGGAACTGAATAAGCACATAATTTTCACGGCATTGTTTAATTAAAGATTCTGTTAGTTGTTTTGTGTATATTTGTTTAAAATTCAGTTTGGTATTGTGAAATAATTAGGACCGAATTGTAAATGTAAACCTATTGTGTCCAGCCGTACAGTACAGTTACTTAATTAACATTTTGAAAAAAGAAGTTAAATCAGCTAGAATTATGGCCAGGTGTTTGCTTTTACTTATTAACGTTTGGCCACTGTAGTGTAGACAGCTTTATTTACTCAACATAATGAACAATGACTTAACTTATTTAACACGTTACTTCAGTCCTTTTAGTAACTCGTAAGATGCCCAGCGTTTAGTATTGTTCATATTAAAACGGATTTACATGCTCTTGCCTACCAATAACTTGATCCCAGTGAGACCCGAAGCGCTGTTCCGGGATTTGGAAGTCGAATGCAAGCTCCGTGCATACCCATCACGCCATTGGATGCTCGTCGCTTTTATTGGCCTATTTCACGGGACAGTGGCTCCAGCCTCCCTGTGTGACACCTCGCCTGGAACAGCACACACCCAGCTCTAATGTCACTTGGTTGGGGAAATGGAGACATAATTCACCTTTTGACTACCATATTTTCAATTTACCAATGCATCAATAAGGCACTTAAGTGGATGAATTTAAGTAATAAGTCGGCTTACTTAAATTGGAAAATGTTTGAGTGAAGTTAAAGTTAGATTAGATTCAGGTAAGTTGTGAAAATCATATCTCGCCAACTTGGTCCGTAACTAGGATTTAATTGCACGTTGCTCAGCGAATTCTTACACCCGGGGTTAGTTGATGTGCCTCTCCTCCCTCCTCCCAGCCGCCCCCACCAGAATAACCCAGATGTTTGTCCGTGTTCCTCTTAACGTAAACATTACTAGCCTCAACCTCTTAACATACCACCGAGATGTTCTGATCGTTTATGTTACTGATCTTAGCATGCGAGACATACACCTCTACGGAGTTTGCTTTATAACTTATATTTCCCTAGATGTTACACTATTTGTACATGTTCAATGAAAGACTCGTGAACTTCTGATTGTGTTAATAATTTATAAAGAAGTTTCATCATATTGCAAGGATTGATTATTAGGTTCTCGTTTAAATTATATAATCGAACTAGAACTGTTAAGCTTATATCCTGACATGTTGGGGAGCTGTGAACGACTAGGCTATCCACTTTAACTCTCAGGTTCCTATACAGCTTAGTGTTACTTTTGTTTTTGTTGTTGAATTATGTAACTCCTGAAGTCGCTGAGGGAGGGGGAGAGGTAGTGGTGGCCGCGGGACAAGATTATGTAGTGTGTGTGTGTATTTATAGTGTTGAAGTGATGTTAGTAATCAGGTGAAGTTTATCTACGCGCGAGTATTGATTAGTTTACAACACGGATAATATTATAATGTGGAATAAAATACCCACTTTCTCACAACCCAACCCAACCCAACCCAACCCAACCCAACCCAACCCAACTCTTAACCCAACTAACCTAACCTAACTAACAGAACAATATCTAGGTGTAATTCACTCTACCCTCCACACCATCAACGCTTGGCTGGCTAAAAAAAAAAAAAAGATTAAATTAAGTCTGACTAATAGAGACCTTGTGTGCTGCTGAACTATATATACCGTAACTCAGTGGCTGTTTCCTACTAAAATCACACAATAATATAGTGATGATTTTTTTCGCTAATCCTAAAACACCGAAGACTTCCATCAGTGTTAAACGTACGTGACCAGTCCTCGATGATAAGACGATTGGCGGTCACACTGCTTACTGTCTGCCCTAAGATTTATACAAAACTGAACAGTGAATGATACGTGTCTTCAGGGTCATACATAAACACAAACAATGCCCTAGCAGTGTACAGAGATGTGACATAGATAATATACACCATTTCACATTCCATACGTGTTCTGGTACAGTTGTGTATGAACCGAGTATAAACATCAATGTACTGTATACACACTCACCTCTGGCCCTGCTGTGAGCGAGGGTTATTGAGCACTATATTGGTGTGGTGTTATACATTATGGTGCCGGAACATAAGTGGGGTAATGGTGAGGATAATTTGCCAGGTTACTGTAAGCTTTGATGCGGTTGATGGAGACGATGTTTAAATCTGTTTAGAGACGTTGTTTAATTCGGTTTAGAAACGGGTTGTTTTAGTCGGTTTAGAGTCGGGATGTTTAGTTCGGTTTAGAGACGATGTTTAATTCGATTTCGACAATGTTTAATTCGGTTTCGAGACGTTGTTTAATTCGGTTTAAGTAATCGAATTCAGTTTAGAGACGATGTTGAATTCGGTTTTGAACAATGTTTAATTCGGTTTAGAGTTGGCATGTTTAGTTCGGTTTAGAGACGATGTTTAATTCGGTTTAGAGACGCTGTTTAATTCGGTTTATAGGCAGTGTTTAATTCGGTTTATAGGCAGTGTTTAATTCGGTTTAGAGCAATGTTTAATTCGGTTTTATAGGCAATGTTTAATTCGGTTTAGAGGCAATGTTTAATTCGGTTTAGAGAAGCATTTAATTCGGTTTATAGGCAATGTTTAATTCGGTTTAGAGATGTGATGTTTAATTCGGTTTAGAGGCAATGTTTAATTCGGTTTAGAGATGTGATGTTTAATTCGGTTTAGAGGCGAAGTCGAATTCAGTTTAGAGACGATGTTGAATTCGGTTTAGACAATGTTTAATTCGGTTTAGAGTTGGGATGTTTAGTTCGGTTTAGAGACGATGTTTAATTCGGTTTAGAGACGTTGTTTAATTCGGTTTATAGGCAGTGTTTAATTCGGTTTATAGGCAGTGTTTAATTCGGTTTATAGGCAGTGTTTAATTCGGTTTATAGGCAGTGTTTAATTCGGTTTATAGGCAATGTTTAATTCGGTTTATAGGCAGTGTTTAATTCGGTCTATAGGCAATGTTTAATTCGGTCTATAGGCAGTGTTTAATTCGGTTTAGAGACGCTGTTTAATTCGGTTTTATAGGCAATGTTTAATTCGGTTTAGAGGCAATGTTTAATTCGGTTTAGAGATGTGATGTTTAATTCGGCTTAGAGATGTGATGATTAATTCGGTTTAGAGACAATGTTTAATTCGGTTTAGAGATTGGATGTTTAATTCGGTTTAGAGCCGATGTTAAATTTGGTTTAAAGACAATGATGAATTCGGTTTAGAGACGATGTTGGATTCGGTTTATATACATTGTTTATTTCGGTTTAGAGACAAGTATTTAATTCGGTTTAGAGCCCAATTCGGTTTTATTTACGTTCAGAATACGTTGACCAAGTGGCGCTAAATATGTGCATTATGGTGTTGCATCTCGCTGATGATCATACTACGGGCGTGTGCTGTCTGGACTCTGTGGTGGGGCGTATGGTTTATGGGCGGGCGGCGGTCGTTTTTTGTGGCAGAAGGGTTTGAGTTATATGGGCGGGTGAGGGGGCCGTGCATTGTGACGGGTGTGGGCGCGCTATGAGCAGACGACAGACGTGTATTGTGTGGATTGACTGCTGTGTGTATTGTATGGACGGGCGTGCACTGTGTTGACGGGCTGTTACGTGTGTTGTAAAGATGGGCGTGCACTGTGTTGACGGGCTGTTACGTGTCTTGTGCGGATGGGCGTGCACTGTATTGACGGTCAGTTACGTGAGTGTTATGGATGGGCGTGCACTGTGTTGACGGGCTGTTACGTGTGTTGTAAGGATGGGCGTGCACTGTGTTGACGGGCCGTTACGTGTCTGGTGCGGATGGGCGTGCACTGTGTTGACGGGCTGTTGCGTGTGTTGTAAAGATGGGCGTGCACTGTGTTGACGGGCTGTTACGTGTCTTGTGCGGATGGGCGTGCACTGTATTGACGGTCAGTTACGTGTGTTGTAATGATGGGCGTGCGCTGTATTAACGGGCTGATACGTGCATTGGGACGGCCGTGCACTGTATTGACGGTCAGTTACGTGTGTTGTAATGATGGGCGTGCGCTGTATTAACGGGCTGATACGTGCATTGGGACGGCCGTGCACTGTATTGACGGTCAGTTACGTGTGTTGTAATGATGGGCGTGCGCTGTATTAACGGGCTGATACGTGCATTGTGGGACGGCCGTGCACTGTATTGACGGTCAGTTACGTGTGTTGTAATGATGGGCGTGCGCTGTATTAACGGGCTGATACGTGCATTGTGGGGACGGCCGTGCACCATACGGGCAAGAAGAATACTGCTTATGTCATAATTACATCAGTGTGGGCGGTATTGTAGTAAACAGACCACAAGCGTATATTATATACCATATATCCGAACGACTCAAGCTCACTCCACCATCCTGTCGCCCGCCTTTAATAAGGAAAATTTTTACATCAGGGTGGTGACAGTATATTCCCTATCGTACGTCTGTCAGTCCGTCCGTCCGCCCGTTGGCAAGTTCAATCAACCAATCATAGTAAAAATTCACCAAAAATGAAAATCACCTCAGTTAAACCATTATAAACCCACGATGATGCCTCCTCCACCACTGTACAATACTGTTATTTTTGACCCCTCCCCCTCACCACCTCCCTCCTGCCTGCCCCCAACTTGACCCAGACGGACCCAATGCCTCGTCTAAGTAGAGTCATGGTTCAATTGTGATGCCATTTTGGGATGTTATTTTGGTGTTGGGGGATAAGTGAGCGTTGTCTAGGTTGAGTCTCGGTGTAATTGTGGTGCCATTTTTGGACGCCTCTTTTGTGCTTGAGGTTAATGTGTGTGTGTGTGTTGGATGTGTTAATATTTCTTTAGTTAGGAGGAAAATATTTAACGTAAGAACCCCTTAGAGAATAAACGATCTAGAAATATGTGTGTAAAGTTTAGGTGATTTTTAGGGTTGGATAGGGATTTGGAGTTCTCTTAGGGTGTCTTAGGGTAGGGTAAAGGGGTTTGTACTTCCCTTAAAGAGGTTTTAGGGTAAGGTAAGGGGTTTTGTACTGACGATAAGTGGGTTTTAGGGTAAAATGGTTTTGCGCTTCCTTTAAAGAGGCGAGGTTAAAGGGCGGTTCGGATATTAAGGTTATTTGGGTCATGTAGCTACGGTAATTATATACGACATACATACATACATACATACATACATACATACATTATACATACATGTCTAGTTAATGTGTGTGTGTACGATAGTTGGGTGTGGGTTTTGTAAACGTGGGGGAGGAGTTTAAAATGTGGGAGGTTGTGGTGGTGTGGTGTATGTGGGAGGGTGTAGATGGTGGAGTGTATGCAGGGAGGTGTAGTGGTGGAGTGTGTGGGGAGGGTGTAGTGGTGGAGTGTGTGCAGGAGGGTGTAGATGGTGGAATGTGTGCGGGAGGGTGTAGATGGTGGAGTGTATGGGGAGGGTGTAGATGGTGGAGTGTATGTGGGAGGGTGTAGATGGTGGGTATGTGGGAGGGTGTAGATGGTGGAGTGTGTGTGGGGGGGTGTAGATGGTGGGTGTATGTGGGGAGGGTGTGGTGGTGGAGTGTGTGGGAGGGGTGTAGTGGTGGAGTGTGTGTGGGAGGGTGTGGTGGTGGAGTGTGTGTGGGGAGGGTGTGGTGGTGGAGTGTGTATGCGGGAGGGTGTGTAGATGGTGGAGTGTGTGCGGGAGGGGTGTGGTGGTGGAGTGTATGCGGGAGGGGGTGTGAGTGGTGGGTGTATGCGGGAGGGGTGGTGGTGGAGTGTGTGGGAGGGTGTGTGGTGGAGTGTGTGGGAGGGTGTAGATGGTGGAGTGTGTGCGGGAGGGTGTGGTGGTGGAGTGTGTGCGGGAGGGTGTAGTGGTGGGTGTGCAGGAGGGTGTAGTGGTGGAGTGTGTGCGGAGGGGTGTGGTGGTGGAGTGTGTGGGGAGGGTGTGGTGGTGGAGTGTATGCAGGAGGGGTGTAGTGGTGGAGTGTATGCGGGAGGGTGTAGTGTATGCGGGAGGGTGGTGGTGGAGTGTGCGGGAGGGTGTGGTGTATGCAGGGAGGGTGTGGTGGTGGGTGTGTGGGGAGGGTGTGGTGGTGGGTGTATGAGGGAGGGTGTGGTGGTGGAGTGTATGCGGGAGGAGGGTGTGAGTGGTGTGGGTGTATGCGGGGAGGTGTGGTGGTGGAGTGTGCAGGGTGTAGTGGTGGGTGTATGCAGGGAGGGTGTGGTGGTGGAGTGTATGCAGGGGTGTGGTGGTGGAGTGTGTGGGAGGGTGTGGTGGTGGGTGTGCAGGGAGGGTGTGGTGGTGGAGTGTATGCGGGGGTGTGGTGGTGGGGTGTATGCGGAGGGTGGTGGTGGGGTATGTGGGAGGGTGTGGTGGTGGGTGTGGGAGGGTGTGGTGGTGGAGTGCATGCGGGAGGGGTGTGGTGGTGGAGTGTGTGGGAGGTGTGGTGGTGGAGTGTATGCGGGAGGGGTGTGTGGGGAGGGTGTAGTGGTGGAGTGTGTATGTGGGAGGGTGTGGTGGTGGGTGCAGGGAGGGTGTGGTGTGCGGGGAGGGTGTGAGTGGTGGGTGTGTTGTATGTGGGAGGGTGTAGTGGTGGAGTGTATGCGGGAGGGTGTAGTGTATGCGGGAGGGTGTAGTGGTGGTGTGTATGTGTGTTCTATACATTTAGTTTAGGTACACACCATTTATTCACTTTCAATATACATGATTATACTACTCGTAATTGCATGTATTGATTATATACATTACAGGTATTCTTGTATATTTTACGTAATTAGATTTAATACATATATATGGTACGGCACCTTAGCTATACCGGTGTTACATATATAATCAGTCTACTAAGCGTATAGACAATACGGTATATATATATATACATTAGTATTTTAAGCATGTACATTACGTGCTTACTGTACATAGGTTACGGTATACAATATCCCTACCAATGTAAATAGGGCGGGTGTGGGTGGCTGGGTGGCTCGAGTTCACGAGTGACCGACAGATGAAGGGATGAAATGGGTGGCCAGGAAGTAGACAAACTGGGTGGCAAAACAGTAAAGGTTGGGTGGGCGGACGGGTGGGTGGTTTAATGAGTGTAAGAGTGGTGTATAAAAAAAATAATGGCAGAGAATAAACTGGATGGTTAGTGACAGAAAACGGATAGGTAGTGACAATGAAAAATGGGTCGTTAGTGACGATAGAAAACGGATAGGTAATGACAGTAGAAAACGGATAGGTAATGACAATAGAAAACGGATAGGTAATGACAGTAGAAAACGGATAGGTAATGACAGTGAAAACGGATAGGTAATGACGGTAGAAAACGGATGGTAATGACGTGAAAACGGATGGTAATGACAATGAAAACGGATAATGGCAATAGAAAATGATAGTTAATGACAATAGAAAACGGATGGTAATGACAGTAGAAAACGGATAGGTAATGACAGTAGAAAACGGATAGGTAATAATGATAGAAAACGGATAGGTAATGACAATAGAAAATGATAGTGACAATAAACGGATAATGAAAACTAATGCTTAGTTAAAGAAGCTGATAAATGTACATGAAATAACAAGGATGCTGAAAGAGAGAGACAGAGATTTCAGTACCGTACCCTAAGTGAGGTCAGAGGAGTCAGGGTGGCTAGGGATGGGTGCATTGTGGGTGGGCAGTAGTAGATGGGTGGAGGGAAAACCATGTAGGCGAGTGAATAGAGTGGTTGGGAGGCGTGGGCGGTGAGGGAATAGGTAAGTAGAATAGCCTAGATGGGATAGGTATGGGTAGTTAGATGGGTGGTTGGACCTGCGGAAAAGTGTGGGTTTGTTGGTTGGTCTTATGGAAGAGTGAGGGTGGGTGGGTCGACCGTATGGAACAGTGTGGATGGGTGTAGGTCAGCGGTATGGTACCATGTGGGTGGGTGAGTGTGTGGGTCTATCATGGAATAGTGTGGATGGGTGTGGGTCAGCGGTATGGTACCATGTGGGTGGGTGAGTGTGGGTCTATCGTATGGAATAGTGTGGATGGTGTGGGTCAGCGGTATGGTACCATGTGGGTGGGTGAGTGGGTGGGTCTATCGTATGGAATAGTGTGGATGGGTGTGGGTCAGCGGTATGGTACCATGTGGGGTGAGTGTGGGTCGACCGTATGGAATAGTGTGGATGGGTGTAGATTGGCCCTCTGTTTATTGGGTGACTGACTGAGTGGATACCTGCCGTCATGGACCTCAACGACACACACACACACCCACACTCACACACACACACACCCTCACACACACCCTCACACATACACACACACACACACACACACACACACACCCTCACACACACACACACACACACACACACACACACACACACACACACACACACACACACACACACACACCATATATATTATCTGTAATTCATGTATTCCCCAAATATGTAACTGTATATTTTCAGCCTTCTGGCTGCCAACTCTTCAATAAACCGTTAATTATTATTATTATTATTATTATTACACACACACACACACACCCACCCCCACCGTGAGGCCCTCATAACACCATCTGTGAGGGAATTCTACACCACGGAGCCTCATAACACCATCTCTGAGAATTGCACTACACCACGTGAGGCCCCTCATAACACCATCTGTGAGGAATTACTACACCACGTGAGGCCCTCATAACACCATCTGTGAGGGGAATTACTACACCACGTGAGGTCCTCCTAACACCATCTGGGAGGGAGTTACTACACTACGTTTTTACTGTTCAACACCTACATTAATCTGTATATGTTCACTGTATGTTCCTTTACCTTTCCTAATGAGGCTTTTGTTAAACCACCAATGTATGTAATAAGTCATTTATGCCATTATATTTTTTCAGCCTTCGGGCTGCAGAACTTAATAAACCGTTAGTTATTATTATTATTATTATTATTACACACACACACCCCCACACACACCCCCACACACACATACACACCCCCACACACACACACACACACACACACACACACACACCACACACACACACACACACACCTCTCCCCTCCCCCTCCCAGAACACTTGACGCATCTCTCCTTATCACCTTGTCATATCTCCCACTGTTGACATTCAGTCTTTCCATACACACACTAAAACTCTCTCTCTCTCTCTCTCTCTCTCTCTCTCTCTCTCTCTCTCTCTCTCTCTCTCTCTCTCTCTCTCTCCACATCACTCGAGGGCAGCAGCAGTCAATTGGATCTTAGTTTGTATTCGGGTAAACACACACGTACGGAAAACAGGTTATCAATTATCAGGGGAGACTCGTCAATACATTATGGTAGTCTGGCGAGCTGTACTGCTAATGAACAGAAATTGCTTACCGGAAGGTGTAAATCCCGATCTCGAGCTGTAAATTCATTGTTACCTGCAGCGTCCAGGAGTGAGAGGGAGAGAGTGTTCTAGGGAGAGAGGAGGAGGAGAAGGGGAATGGGGTGTTTGTTAGGAAGATGAGGAAGTACTTGAAGTTAAAGAAAAGGGGGAGGGTGTTTGGTGAAGGGAAAGTGTGACGGACTGCTAGGAGATAAGGAACAGGAGGGGGAGTGTTTGGAAGGAGAAGGCGAGGGAGTGTTTTGGGGGGAAGGGGAGATGAAGCTTTTGATGGGATCGGGATAAGAGGGAAGGAGGATGGGTGAGGAAGGGAAGGGTGAAGAAGAGCTGTGAGGGAGTAACTGACTGTCAGATATACACAAAGTATTTAGGGACTGTTAGGAAGGAGAGGGAGGGAGGGAAGGATTACTGCAGAGAGGTGGGGAGGTTAGGGGACAAGCACCTGTTGGGACGAGCTGAGGATGCGGGGCAGTGCTTGAAAGGATGGAGGGGGAGCATAATAAACACTGGAGGAAGAGAACCAAATGAAAGGTAGAGTGAGAAGAACTACCCTCCTGCCTCCCCCACTCCCCTCCTCACTCCCCTCCATCCCCTCCCCTCCTCTCCCTCCTCTCAGCTGTTGTTTCTGGTGGCCCACTGAGCATAACACAAATTTATGCTCTGAGATCCATTTGCCTCTCACCTCCCCCTTTACCTAGCCCACCTCCTACTGTACCTCCTCCCCCTACTCATACTCTGGATAGGCTCCCAATAAACTGTTTCTCGATCCAAATCTATTCACATTACCCTCCCTCCCTCCTCCCTCCCTCTCCCTCCCTCCCTCCGGTAAAAAAAAATAACGTCGTGGATCTTTAAGCTTGTAATTCTGATTTTCTGGTCGTGGCTTTAATGGTCGTGTTGACAATGACGCCAACATCAAGATATACCCCCGGTGTGTGTGTGTGTGTGTGGGTGTGTGGGTGGGTGGGTGGGTGGAGTGGGGGTGGTTGTCATCATCTACGTCTCATTAATCCCACTTTTGTTGTTGTGGGTGGGGCGGGTCCAGTGGTTGGTTCTCTCTCTCTCCTCCCGTCAACAGCAGCGGCTCAGGACCGGCTACTATGGACACGTTATGACTTAAAAATGTACAGTGAGCCTGATTAATGTCCGTGCGCTGTAATAACCGTGAAATATCTCTTACCTGGCTTTGTATGTGTGCCTTTATTAGTGCTTGTGGCTACCTGTGTTTGTATCTGTACCTGTGTTTGTGTCTGTACCTGTGTTTGTGTCTGTACCTGTGTTTGTGTCTGTACCTGTGTTTGTCTGTACCTGTGCTTGTATCTGTACCTGTGTTTGTAACTGTACCTGTGTCTGTACCTGTGCTTGTACCTGTACCTGTGTATATCTATACCTGTGCTTGTATCTGTACCTGTGTTTGTATCTGCACCTGTGCTTGTATCTGTACCTGTGATTGTACCTGTGCTTGTACCTGTACCTGTGCTTATCTATACCTGTGCTTGTATCTGTACCTGTGTTTGTATCACCTGTGCTTGTATCTGTACCTGTGTCTGTACCTGTGCTTGTACCTGTACCTGTGCTTATCTGTACCTGTGCTTGTATCTGTACCTGTGTTTGTATCTGTACCTGTGCTTGTATCTGTACCTGTGATTGTACCTGTGTTTGTACCCGTATTTAGTAATATCTTGGCTCGTGAACGTCGCTAAGAGAAGGTACTAACAGAGTGGGGGAACAGCGTATCGATTGTGGCATCTTGTCCGGCGTGATATATTCCTCAGTGCTTATCTGATGGGGTGGAGGGGTGGCCCAGTGGGTTAAATTTGATGTTCAACAACCAGAGTACAAAGGGTCGATCCCCGCCACAACGCATAGAGAAAAATAATGTGTACGGTACCTGTTCTCTATACTTGGAACCTACCTGTGCTGTTTTGTTACGGTGTGCAATAGTTATTTTCAACTCAATTCATCACATATAATACCACCATACTATTGAAATACACATCTATGATTATTATCTACTCCCTTGTAGTTAATTAAGATATACCCTGGAGACTGTGGACCAAGTTGCCTTCATGTAATACCAATACACGGCAGGGTGGGGAGGGGTATGGTTAAGGCCTAATTTGAATCTCTCAGTTAGGTCTCCCACCACCAGTTATTACCAGTATCGTTTCCACAATCTGCCGGGCGGTGAAGGGAAAGGGGGTCCTTATACCCAGGTGAGTGTGTTCATTAAGAGTGAGTTATTACCGTACATTATCGGCCTTTGTGTATTATTGTTATTTATTGTTTTATTTAATGAATAGTGTGTGTGTGTGTGGGTGTGTGTGTGGTGGGTGGGTGGGTGGGTGGGTGGGTGTGTGTGTGTGTGTGTGTGTGTGTGTGTGTGTGTGTGTGTGTGTGTGTGTTATTTATCTCATTTTTATTATATTTTGTAGTTCTTTAGTTAGACGATCTACAGTGACAGATGTGATGGCAATAACATTAGATTGTTTTAATAGGCCTACCGCTTTTGATTCTGAATGGCTTTTATAGGCGGACCTTATTATTTGAGTCTGGTTTTTAGGCACATTATGGTATGAATATAATAGTTACGCATAATGATGATAAGACATACACGCACACACTATACTCCGTCTCGGTCAATTGGTCACACTTATGTTCCCACTCACACAATAGTCAAGTTTTGGAGAGACAGACAGACAGGGAAACGAGAGAGGCTTTCTAAGAGGTTAATTGATATGCATGAGGAAGGCACGAATCCTCCCTCTCCCCATTTCCCTCCTTCCCTTTATTCCCTCCCTCTTTATCCTGTTCTCTCTCGCTCCTCCTCCACCTCTCCCTTCTTCGCTCCGTTATAACCTAACTAAGAGTAACAGTAGCGCCGCCAGGAGCACATAGCTTCACCCAGGTCCACTTCACCCTACCTCGCCGCCCCGTCGCCGTCTCCCCGGGGAGTGCATGCCGCCCCTCCTTACTAATAGCCGATTTTAATTAGCAAGCCATAAACCACCATTAAACTAGCCAGCACCATGTGTGTCTCGACTCCACGTCCACGGGTCGTAAAATTTTATGGTTGGATCACAAACTTCATGGTTTAATACGCGGCCGAGCTGAATGGACCGCCCAGGCGGTGTGGGACGACGGCGACTGTGGTGATGAATGGTTGTCTACGCCGTCAGGCAGGTGCTGGGGGTGGGTGGTATTCCTCCGTCAGGCAGGTGTTGGGGATGGGTGGTGCTACTCCGTCAGGCAGGTGCTGGGGATGGTTGGCGTTCCTCCCGCCATGCAGGTGCTTTGGATTGGTGGTGTTCCTCCGTCAGGCAGGTGCTGGGGATTGGTGGTGTTCCTCCGTCAGGCAGGTGCTGGGGATGGGTGGTGTTCCTCCGTCAGGCAGGTGCTGGGGATGGGTGGTGTTCCTCCGCCATGCAGGTGTTGGGGATGGGTGGTGTTCCTCCGTCAGGCAGGTGCTGGGATGGGTGGTGTTCCTCAGTCATGCAGGTGCTGGGGTGGTGGTGTTCCTCCGTCAAGCAGGTGCTGGGGATGGGTGGTGTTCCTCCGTCAGGCAGGTGCTGTGGGTGGTGTTCCTCTGTCATGCAGGTGCTGGGATGGGTGGTGTTCCGTCATGCAGGTGCTGGATGGGTGGTGTTCCTCCGTTAGGCAGGTGCTGGGGATGGGTGGTGGTGTTCCTCCGTCATGCAGGTGCTGGGGGTGGGTGGTGGTGTTCCTCCGTCAGGCAGGTGCTGGGGATGGTGGTGTTCTCCGTCATGCAGGTGCTGGGATGGGTGGTGGTGTTCCTCCGTCATGCAGGTGCTGGGGGTGGGTGGGTGGTGTTCCTCCGTCAAGCAGGTGCTGGGGATGGTGGTGTTCCTCCGTCATGCAGGTGCTGGGGATGGTGGGTGGTGTCTCCGTCATGCAGGTGCTGGGGTGGTGGGTGGTGTTCCTCCGTCAAGCAGGTGCTGGGGGTGGGTGGTGTTCGTCATGCAGGTGCTGGATGGGTGGTGTTCCTCCGTCAGGCAGGTGCTGGGATGAGTTGTGTTCCTCCCGTCATGTAGGTGCTGGGGATGGGTGGTGTTCTCCGTCAGGCAGGTGCTGGGGTGGGTGGTGTTCTTCCGTCATGCAGGTGCTGGGATGGGTGGTGTTCTCAGTCATGCAGGTGCTGATGGGTGGTGTCTCAGTCATGCAGGTGCTGGGGATGGGTGGTGTTCTCCGTCAGGCAGGTGCTGGGATGGGTGGTGTTCCTCAGTCATGCAGGTGCTGGGGGTGGGTGGTGTTCCTCCGTCAAGCAGGTGCTGGGGATGGGTGGTGTTCCTTCGTCAGGCAGGTGCTGGGGGTGGGTGGTGTTCCTCCGTCATGCAGGTGCTGGGGTGGGTGGTGTCCTCCGTCAAGCAGGTGCTGGGGATGGGTGGGTTCTCCGTCAGGCAGGTGCTGGGGATGGGTGGTGTTCCTCAGTCATGCAGGTGCTGGGTGGGTGGTGTTCTCTCCGTCAGGCAGGTGCTGGGGATGGGTGGTGTTCCTCCGTCACAGGTGCTGGGATGGGTGGTGTTCTCTGTCATGCAGGTGCTGGATGGGTGGTGTTCCTCCGTCATGCAGGTGCTGGGATGGGTGGTGTTCCTCCGTCAGGCAGGTGCTGAGATGTGGGTGGTGCTCCTCCGTCATGCAGGTGCTGGGGTGGTGGTGTTCCTCCGTCAGGCAGGTGCTGGGGATGGGTGGTGTTCTCCGTCAGGCAGGTGCTGAATGGGTGGTGTTCCTCCGTCACAGTTGCTGGGGAGGGTGGTGTTCCTCCGGCATGCAGGTGCTGGGATGGGTGGTGTTCTCTGTTAGGCAGGTGCTGGATGGGTGGTGTTTCTCCGTCAGCAGGTGCTGGGGATGGGTGGTGTTTCCGCCAGGCAGGTGCTGGGGATGGGTGGTGTTCCTCCGTCATGCAGGTGCTGGGATGGTGGTGTTCTCCGTCAGGCAGGTGCTTGGGATGGGGTGTTCCTCCGTCATGCAGGTGCTGGGATGGGTGGTGTCTGTCAGGCAGGTGCTGGGAAGGGTGGTGTTCCTCCGTCATGCAGGTGCTGGGGATGGGTGTTCCTCCGCCAGGCAGGTGCTGGGATGGGTGTTCTCCGCCAGGCAGGTGCTGGATGGGTGGTGTTCTCTGCCAGGCAGGTGCTGGGATGGGTGGTGTTCCTCCGCCAGGCAGGTGCTGGGATGGGTGGTGTTCCTCCGTCAGGCAGGTGCTGTGGGTGGGTGGTGTTCCTCCGTCATGCAGGTGCTGGGGATGGGTGGTGTTCCTCCGTCAGGCAGGTGCTGTGGGTGGGTGGGGCCAGGAGCCGCCGCTGATCAACACAGCACCGTTCTTCAGGAATAATAAAAATATTTATAATAATATTTCCGTAAGAATACTTATACTGATGATGTAATAATAATAATAGTAATTATAATAATAGAAGTAATAATAATAATAATAATAATAGAAGGACTGCCAGTAACATTTTAATGATACTGTGATGATAATGATATCGGTAATTAATACATAGATGATCATAATAACTAAGGGTAATAAAATAATTGAATATGCTAATGACTCTGTGCTCGACTATACCTGTAACTACAATAAGTCTCTCTCTCCCTACTGTATACTTTACACCGTATCCTTGTGAATGAGAGAAGGAATGAATGAAATGATAATCCATTGAGTAAAAGATGTCATCACTTGTTGACCTTCTCGGACAGAATCGCCTTAACATCACCCGAACGTCTTGTAAATAACTGGACTGACCATTTTAGGAATAATAATTGTGATTTTTTTATTTGAATAATATTTTAAGATCTGATCTGTATGTCTTGGGCTCCGTGGGTTAAGGGCGTGGGTATGAGGGCGTGTGACTGCATGACTTGGGTGTGGGTTTGAAGGCGTGGGGACCCATTGGGCGTGGGTCTGATGGCGTGGGGACACATTGGGCGTGGGTATGCGGGCGTGTGTTTGTAGGTATGATGGCATGTGGGCGTGGGTATGAGAAGGGTGTAGCCACAGACCATAGGCGTGGTTTTAAGGACATTCAGGTATTTTAGTGAAACGTAAGATCTACAAAATAATTCTTATCTAAATTTACGTCTTTGAGGCATCAAAAACTTAACGTATCGGTAACCAGAGCGGACCACCAAATTTAACCAAACCAAACATTATTACCAACCAAATCTAACCTATTACAACCTCACCAAACCAAACATTATTACCAACCAAATCTAACCTATCACAACCTCACCAAACCAAACCAAACATTATTACCAACCAAATCTAACCTATCACAACCCTCCACCAAACCCCAAACATTATTACCAACCAAATCTAACCTATCACAACCTAACCAAACCAAACATTATTACCAACCAAATCTAACCTATCACAACCTCACCAAACCAAACCAAACATTATTACCAACCAAATCTAACCTATCACAACCTCACCAAACCAAACCTCATTATCAAACAAATATCACGTAACATAACCTAACCTAACACCCAATACCGCGATACATATTGTGTGGAAAAACAAAAGAACGTCCAGATTGTGTTGCTTTAGGGGATTTCAATTTCAATTATAAAATATGGAAAAAGAGATTAAATTTTATATCCTATACCTATATATGTAATAAATATATGTATAATATGGGGCCCCAGTTCCATACAATGATCACCTGAAGATTAGCGCCCTCTGGCTTATCCCACCTGATGATTAACCACCCTTGCGTTACCTGGGGGTGAGGGTTAGGTTAATTGGATGCTACAGTGTAAATATCCTGGTAGACAACAACTTCAGTTCGGTAGATCGCACGTACTATAGCAGCACCCTATAATGATAGGTTAAGTTAGATTACGTAAGGTAAGGTTAGATTAGGTGAGGTTACAGTAGATTTGGTTAGGTTAGGATCTACTTTACATATCAATCTGTCCGTCCAGCTGCATATAATTACGTTTGGGGCGTCCAGTCGTCCTGTCCCTTCCGGAGGCGCACAGAGGCGGCAGCTGCTCCCTCTCTCCCTCCCCCTTCCCTTCTCTCCCCTTCTCTCCCCTTCCTCCTCCTGCCCACCTCGGACATTATACCATGCAAATAAGCAGAAAGCTGAGCCGTGTGAGAAATTACTGTGAAAATAACTTGAGGGAATATCGGCCTTTCATCCTCCTCCTGTGTCGTGTTGGATGGGTTTCTCTATCTTTAATGTGTTCTTCTTTTATTCCTGTATTCTCTTCTTTCCTTTTCTTTCTATTTCATTAATTTTATTTTTCGGTCGCTGCTTCTACGTCATCTTTACTTTGTTTCTACGTCTTTCTATTTTTTGGGTGTGAATTTTGGTTCGTCTTACTACTGTTTCTTATCCTACTGCTAATACTAATACTTCTGCTCATGTTACTACACCTGCTTCTTCTCCTGCTACATCTGCTTATTCTCCTACTGTTGGTTGACCGTATCTGTAAAGTGTCTTGCTCTCCCACACTCTTGAGTTCTGTCGTGTGGGAGGACGTCTGGGAAGTCATGTGGGAGTTGGTGTGGGAGGAGAAAGTAGTTACATGTCCCTTCAGTACCTGCCTGAAGGAGGAGACAGAGAGAGAGAGAGAGAGAGAGAGAGAGAGAGAGAGAGAGAGAGAGAGAGAGAGAGAGGAGAGAGAGAGAGAGAGAGAGAGAGAGAGAGAGAGAGAGCCTCTCAGGGGTCAAGAGGAATAATGACTTATCTTGGGAAGGCTCTGGAAGGGTCATAGGTCAGCCGCACCTGCTCCCTCCCCCCTTCACTCCTCCTTTCTGACCCCCTTCCCCACCTACAACATCTGCCCCCCCTTTGGACACATGGTCAAGCAAACCTGGAAGAGAAGAGGAATGGACGGAGAAAGACCAGAGGGTAGGGAGGGAGGTGAGGGAATGAGGAGAGATCAACAACAGCAATCACTGTTCCTCTCCCCCCTCCTATATTCTTCCCCCTCACTTCATCCCTTTACCCTCCCCTTCTTCCTCCCCATTTCCCATTTTTCTTCCCCTCCGCCTCTCCCATTTTTCTTCCCCTCCGCCTCTCCCTCCCTATTTGTCCTCCCCTCCCCTTCTTGCTCCCCTTCTCTCTCTCCCCTCTCCCTTCTTCCCCTCCCCCTGTATCTAAAACTTCCAGCATCCATAGGTCGTAAATCTAGACAAGTTTACCCACTAATCCCGTTTTCTGTGGCTTTTGTCTCTGCCTGGTTGTTTACGGAGCTCTGATTGGTAATTAAGACTAGGGAGCAATTTTTTATGTTAAATTAGCCGGAGGAAAAGTTTAGCAGTTATGCGTATTCTTTTTAACCTTTTAGGGTGGTAATAACATGTTGGAATGAGCCATGGTAGGAATATCAGGTGTTGGAATGAGACATGGTAGGAATATCAGGTGTTGGCATGAGCCATGGTAGGAATATCAGGTGTTGGAATGAGTCATGGTAGGAATATCGAGTGTTGGAATGAGCCATGGTAGGAATATCGTGTGTTGGAATGAGCCATGGTAGGAATATCAGGTGTTGGAATGAGCCATGGTAGGAATATCAGGTGTTGGAATGAGCCATGGTAGGAATATCAGTGTTGGAATGAGCCATGGTAGGAATATCGAGTGTTGGAATGAGCCATGATAGGAATATCGAGTGTTGGAATGAGTCATGGTAGGAATATCGAGTGTTGGAATGAGCCATGGTAGGAATATCAGGTGTTGGAATGAGCCATGGTAGGAATATCGAGTGTTGGAATGAGCCATGGTAGGAATATCGAGTGTTGGAATGAGTCATGGTAGGAATATCGAGTGTTGGAATGAGCCATGGTAGGAATATCGTGTGTTGGAATGAGCCATGGTAGGAATATCGTGTGTTGGAATGAGCGGATCACAGGCAGATTCACCCCCCCCTCCCCTAGCTTATTGCACCTGATGATTGAATACCCTAACACTACCTGGGGAAGGTTAGGGCAGTGTTTAATTAAGACAGGTTAGGTTAGTGTTTGGTTAAGTTAGTGATAGGTAAGGTTAAGTTAGTGATAGGTAAGGTTAATGCTAGGTTAGGTTGATGGTGGGTTAGTGTTAAATCAGGTTAAGTTATTGTTAGGTTAGTTGGCTTAGGTTAGGTTAGTGTTCGGCTAGGTTAATGTTAGGTGAGATAAAGTTAGTGTTAAATCAAATTAGGTTAGGTTAAATTAGTGTTAAGTTAGATTAGGTTATTATTAAGTCTGTGTTAGGGTGATTAATTGTCAAGTGAAATGAGCTGGAGTGTGTAATCCCCAGGTGATCCGAGTGAGCTATGAGAGTAGTATTGACTAAGAGTAAGCCATGGTGGGTGTCAGCTGTTGGGAAGACCGTAGTGAGTTTGTTTACACGGTCAGCTGATTGTGGTGGAGCCTCCCTACAGCTCCAGATCCTGTTAACCCAGCGGGGAGGGGACGGCGTGGAATGTAGGTGAAGAGTGTGTTGGTAGAAGATGAGAAGCATATGGAGAGAGAGGGAGACATTGGGTAGGTGAGAAACATTTAGGGGAGAGTGAGGAGTGTGTAGGTAGGTGAGAAACAAATGGGTAAAGGAGGAGGTGGTGAAGTGAGGAACTTGTAAGTATTGGAGGTGTTTGGGTAGGTGAGGAGTTGTAGGGAATGTAGGGAGAGGTAGTGTGTGTATAGGAAGGTGAGAAATTTATGGGTATGGAGGGAAGGGAGAAGTGGTGAGGTGAGGAACTTGTAGGTATGGGAAGTGTTTGGGGGTAGCTAAGTGAGAGAGAGAGAGAGGGGGGCGGGTGCTGCTGAAAGGTGAGGATGTAGGTAGATGAGTGAGTGTTTGGGTTGGTGAGAGGTTAAGATGGATAGATGGCGGATGGGTAAGAGTGAATAGATGGATAGATAGAGAGTAATATAGGTTGGAAGAGAGGATAAATGTGAGGTGGATGAGGAGTGTGGATAGGAAGGTTGTGATGGGAGGGATGAGTCAGAGACGGTCCACACAGGGCTTGTCATTACACCTCCCCGGCACCACCTAACCTGAGGAGGGGTGAGAGAAGGAGGGTGGGGGGGGGGGGTGGTTATGGATGGGTGCCTCGACCTCGGCAGGTCACGGGGCGCTGGGCTAGTGTTTACCTGGAGGGGAATGGCTAACAGACCTGTATGGTTTGGAGGGGGTACTAAGACACACACACACACACACACACACACACACACTGAAGGACAAACAGACTAGCACATGATGGAACACCGAGACGACCTGACAGACAGACAGACAGACAGACAGACAGACTGACAAGCAGATACTGGAACATCAAGACGGCGTGACAGACACAGAGACAGACAACTTGAAGGGAATATATAGACTTAACAGGACTTAGCACTCAGATTAAGTGAGGGAGGTTCATCAGAGAGAGTGAATGAATCAACACAGATCCTCCTAACTCGTTCCCGTCAGAACTTCATACACAACGCAATTGCCTGCAGGAATACAAAACGCACTATAGTATAAACAAAACACAAAGTCAAAATAAATTACAAAATACACTTTATACATTCAGTACAAAATTTAGTTAATTACCAATTAATACAAAAGTCAAAACATAACAAAATTCAAAGCAAATTACAGTACACAGTCAATGCAGAACACAAAATTCAAACAGCAAGAACACCGTCATAACTGTATAGACCCGACTTAGGGACTGACAGTATGGCGGGTCGAGTCTCGAAAAGAATTGAAGCCGTCGGAGTGGCCGAGTTAAGAAACCTTAGCGGCTATATTTCGGATTTACTTCACATAGTCTGGGAGGAAAAGCGGGTAATTAGAAGTGTAACGGGAGACCGGGACCAGTGATGGTGTGTAATGACCAGAGACCAGGATGATGATGGTGTGTAATGGTGACCAGGGGCTTCCGGGATGATGATGGTGTGTAATGGTCGCAGGAGACCAAGGATGATGATGGTGTGTAATGGTCACTTGGGGATGGGATGATGATGGTGTGTAATGGTCACCAGGAGACCGGGATGATGATGGTGTGTAATGGTGACCAGGAGACCGGGATGATGATGGTGTGTAATGGTCACCAGGAGACCGGGATGATGATGGTGTGTAATGGTGACCAGGAGACCGGGATGATGATGGTGTGTAATGGTCACCAGGAGACCGGGATGATGATGGTGTGTAATGGTGACCAGGAGACCGGGATGATGATGGTGTGTAATGGTCACCAGAGGCAGGGATGATGATGTGGTGTATGGCCGTGCAGGAGACCGGGATGATAATGGTGTGTAATGGTCACCAGGAGACCGGGATGATAATGGTGTGTAATGGTGACCAGGAGACCGGGATGAGTTAGAGGGCGGCGTCACCAAACACGGGTCAGTTATGGCCACAGTTTGGTGAAATGGCGGATCATTAAGCGACACCAACACACGGCTGAAGTGTTATCGTTTATTGACATCATTTTTGTGGGCGAGGTGAGTGTCCGGTAACTGTCATGGATATAGCCAGGAAAGTGTCATGGATATAGCCAGGAAAGTGTCATGGATATAGCCAGGAAAGTGTCATGGATATAGCTAGGAAAGTGTCATGGATATAGCCAGGAACGTGTCATGGATATAGCCAGGAAAGTGTCATGGATATAGCCAGGAACGTGTCATGGATATAGCCAGGAAAGTGTCATGGATATAGCCAGGAAAGTGTCATGGATATAGGTAGGAACGTGTCATGGATATAGCCAGGAAAGTGTCATGGATATAGCCAGGAAAATGTCATGGATATAGCCAGGAACGTGTCATGGATATAGCCAGGAAAGTGTCATGGATATAGCCAGGAACGTGTCATGGATATAGCCAGGAAAGTGTCATGGATATAGCCAGGAAAGTGTCATGGATAGGCTGTAGCCGGATACATAAAGAAAACTAGAATAAATGTTGATATATCTGGTTCCTAAACTTCCTTAATTATATCTCCGTAAGAGTTTGCCGGATATGACGAAATTATTCAGACGAAGTTGATTAATTAGTCTTATCTGATTACTCTAACCGGGAGATGGAGAGCGTTCGAGGATTGTTGTGTGTATCGTGTGTGTTCGACTTAAGGTTAACGCATATACACCGTTGTTTAATTATTTTGTTATTATTATTTTTCAGTTTACTGCAACTCTCTCCTTCTTCCTCTCTCCTTTCTACTCCTCTCTTCCCCTCCCACTCTTCCTCTTCCCTCCTCCTCCTCTTCCACCTGCCCCCTCCCCTCCCCCTTCCTTTGGTAAATCCGCTCAATGTTAAAAAAAGAGAGAACAGAAAGCGGAGGAAAAAAAAACTTGCATTCACAGTAATTAATTTGTTCATTTGGGTAAATATTTTTATCTTTTCTTTCTGGAGGGAGAGTTGTGTGTTATAACAGTCTCTCTCTCTCTCTCTCTCTCTCTCTCTCTCTCTCTCTCAACCAGCAGCCCTTCAACGCCCTTCTCCCATCTTCCCTCTCTTTCTCTCTCCCTCCTCCCCATCATTACCTCAAATTTCCATTGCCTTCAAATTTTATCATTCATCCTACCCCATCAAAACCCCCATCTATCCCTCCATCCACACCATTGCCCCATCTCCTCTTCCTTCCTTCCTCCCCATCACCCCATCTACCCCTCCATCCTCCCCATCACCCCAGGTCCCCCCTCCTTCCTCCCCTTCACCCCATCTACCCCTCTTCCCTCCCCCATTCCTCTCCATCCTCTCCATCACCCCATCTCCCCCCTCTTCCTCGTCACCCCAGTTTTTCCCAGTGTCCGGGGTGTAAAAACGACATAAAGAGTTATCCAAACAAACTATTAAGCGTCGTATCTCATGCTTAAATAACAAGCCCTTCCTCCCCTTCCTCTTTTCTCCCTCTCCTCCTCTTCCTCATGTCTTCATTGTTTTACTTCCTCCTGCTTACCCTTTTCTGTATCTCTTTCTTCCTTCTCTTCCTATTCTTTTCTAGCTCTTATCTCACTTCCTCCTTTCTCTTCATCCTGTCTTTACCCTACTCTCTTCTCTTCCTCCTCCTCCTCCTCTCTATCTCTCTTTGGTCTTCCGCTTCTTTCTCCTCTGTGTATCCTTTCCTGCTCTTCAATTTCTCTGTTCTTTTGCCTCATGTTTCCTCTTTTCTTTCTTTCTCTCTTCTCCACACCCTCCTCTTTTATCTTGTTTCCTCTTCCACGTTTTCCCCTTTTCACTGTGACTCCTTATCCACGCCTTTCTCTCTTGTCTCTTCCTCTTCTTTCTTTTCGTCTTTCCTCTGATCCTTTCCTCTTCTTCCCCTTTCTGTCTGCTTCCTTCTCCTTATTTCTCTTGGTTCTCTCCCTCTTCATTTCACTTTTCCTGGTTTTTCTATTCATTTCTCCTCTTCCTCCTCCTACCCATGTGGCGTCCCCATCGTTCTTCACCGTCCTGGCCGGGGTTGTTTGGGTGTCCAGCGGTGCATAAGACTGTGAACACACCGGCCGCTTCTGCACTTCTTAGTCAGGATGCACACAGCTCCTTCCTTGTATCTTTATATTGTTCCTTAACTAGTAGGAGGAGGAGGAGGTGTCCAATTTAAGAGGGGTTTTGTTTAGGGGGGGGGGTTCAAAGTTTGCGTGGCACTGGTTTAAGGGAATCATTACTAGCTGGTTCAGGGGTTCAAGAATTGTTTAGATATTGATTTTGGGAATTATTGACGCACAGAAAGAAAAGTACTGTTAATATGAAGGAAATAATGACGTAGCACTTTCTTAGATGAGTACTAATAACTGTGTCGTAATTACATTAAATTATATATATATCTATATCTATCTATATATATCTATATCTATATATATCTATATATATCTATATATATATCTATATATATATATATATATATATATATATATATATATATATATATATATATATATATATATATATATATATATATATATATATATATATATAATATATATATATATTGGTGTGGGTTCTTGTCCAAAGGTGTGTGCACGCATCTGTAAGCATGTGTGTATTTGCTTGCTAACATGGGCTTGTGTGTGTGCACCTGTGAGCTTTTGTGTGCGTGTGTACTCCATAACTATACATACACATCAATAAAACTATTTTCACTTGAAGTTTTCGTTGTAGTGCGACAAAAGGGTTGAGCGTTGCGGAATACATCAATTAATGTTTCCCGGGTGTAGAGTGAGAGAGACCAGCTGAGCGCGCCCGGTTCTCCAGCCCAACTCAACGCGCCAAATTTCACACATTTTTTTCCCCCGCGAAAAATCCCTTTTGCCTTTTGTTGCGAGGATTGAAGTGATCGGTCCGTCGAAATGTTTCAACGTTTATTTAAATGCTGTTACGTTTTCCGAATTTGATTTTTTGTTGTTGTTATTGGTTCGATTTTCGTTTATTTCCCTATCAGTTGATGTGCAGTTTTGGCTTTTGTGCGTATTAAGTGAATTAAGTGCACAGACACAGGTTATAGAATAGATACAACTGTAGTTACAGTAGTGTATATACAGATACAGTTACAACATCTGTACAGATACAGGTACAACGCAGCGCAGGTACAGACATCAGAATTATACCTGTTTTTTACCTGGGGTGTGAGTACAGTACGTATTACTGGTTCTTGCATGTTACATTTGTCGGCACGTTCAGTCATGTATTTACAATTTAAATGATTACAGGAGAGAGAGAGAGAGAGACAGAGAGAGAGAGAGAGAGAGAGAGAGAGAGAGAGAGACTCTCTCTCTCTTTGTGTGTCTGGGTAGAATATAATGGAGGTAAGAAAGACAGAAAGAAGAGACACCAATAATGAATGAAACTAAAGCAGCCGTATTTGAAAACGAAGGAAAACGAATAATGTGAAACTATTTCTCCCTTTCATCAGAGTTGTGTCGTGTCCGAGTATTGTGAAGATCCCTTTAGATACATAGATATTTGTTCAGTGAAAATCGTCATACAAGTTGGCTCAGCATATATGTAGACAGTACAGGTATATAAACATTATATATACATAGTGTAGGTATACAATATAGCTACTCCTACATAGACAGTGCAGGTTTATAAACAGTTATATATACATAGTGTAGGTATACAATATAGCTACTCCTACATAGACAGTGCAGGTTTATAAACAGTTATACGCAAAAAAATTGATTTAAATAAGGAAGGGAGGGAGAGAGAGAGAGAGCGAGAGAGAGGATGGAAGGGGAGGGGGGGGTATGTCACTGTTGGAGTTGTCAGTCTAAGGCAAAATGAATGGCAGTAACCTGAACTGGTTCGTGACCCTACCTGACCCAGGGAGGGGAGACGGGTCACTCCCTTTCTCACGTACACTGGTTCAACCCACGCCACCTCACCCCACGCCCTCAACCAACAGAATATACTGGGCTGGGTCACACATCCTAAACCCACACCTCAAACCCCCCCCACGCCCTATTCTCCTTGGTCACCAACACATACCCACACCAACCCATGCCATGTTTCTCCACGCCTGAGGGTTACTGCCCACACTGCCTTTCATAGATCATTTAATACATACATGACAACGCCATTCCGGACTGAGTCTTACCCGGAGACGCTAAAGTGTATTATTATTATTTAATTTATTTTATTATTTATTCATTTTTTGGGGGGGTTGCATTTACTCAATCTAGTACACGCCTTCCCTGATCTGACTGCTGTATGTTCGTCTCGAGAGAGGATCTTGTTTCCCAAATACAGTACGAGTAATTGTGTGACTCTTAAGTATAAAATGACGTTTGTTAATACTGTCACGTTTAAAGTGTTTGGTATTGGTTTAATATAGATGTTCTTTTTATATAGACTAGACACCTGTATCTGTACCTGTGTGTTCTCCTGTATCTGCTTAATTGTGTACCTGTATGTATCTGTGAGTGTACATGCCCTTATATCTGTCCCGGTACCTGTATCAGTGTATATGATTGTATTTGTACCTGTATTAAGCGTATATCTTCTTCTGGACCTGTATATGTACCTGTGTTAAGCGTATATCTTCTTCTGTACCTGTATATGTACCTGTATTAAGCGTATATCTTCTTCTGTACCTGTATATGTACCTGTATTAAGCGTATATCTCCTTCTGGACCTGTATATGTACCTATATTAAGCCTATATCTTCTTCTGGACCTGTATATGTACCTGTATTAAGCGTATATCTTCTTCTGGACCTGTATATGTACCTGTATTAAGCGTATATCTCCATCTGTACCTGTATATGTACCTGTATTAAGCGTATATCTCCTTCTGGACCTGTATATGTACCTATATTAAGCGTATATCTCCATCTGTACCTGTATATATACTTCCACCTGTTTAGTTCGCTGTCTGTATAGTTGTGTCCCTGTATATATACTTATATCTGGACGTGTATACTGTTACCTGTGTACTGTATATCCGGCGGCACATATTGAACAAGTGTTTTTGTTTGAATTTATAAATGTAAAATGGAATGAAATTGAAAACTCGCTCTCAATACTGTGTAGTTTGATACTAACTGTCAAGGCTGCAAAATTTCTACCACAGGTTTATTCCGCTTTGGGATCACCTGAAGATTAGGCCCCCAACCCTGTATCTCATGATGATCGAACACCCTAACGCTACCTTGGGGGCTTGGGGGGGGGGTGTTAGGCAAGAGTATGTTAGGTTAGGTTAGTGTTAGGGTAGTTTAGTTAGTTTCAGGGTGATTAGGTTAGGGAAGATTGGTTAAGTTAGGTAAGTGTTAGGGTGGTTAAGTTAAGTTAACGTTAGGGCAGTTGATCTTAAACTGGTGGATAATCTTAAGCTAGAGATACACGACACACTGAAAACTTAAGCTTTCCGTACACAAAGAGATAGCTTGGCCTGCTTTACACTTCCTAAGTTGCAGAATCGATATTGAAACAGTTTATTTGGCCAGAAAAATACAGATACACAGTGAACAATATCAACATCATCGACACAGCTGAGGCAAGTGAGAGAGTGAGTACCCTTAGTGGCAGATGGGTCGACTAGGGGCGCCTCACAAACTCGCTAGATCACGGGCAGTCTTTTTCTTAGATTATTTCCTTTGATTCTTAGATACAGGTAAAATGGTACAGGTATGTCATTATCTCCTCAGGTGAGCTCGTTCTAACCATGGTCAAGGAAGTAGGGGAGGCGGCGGTGGTGGTGGTTATTGTAAAGGAGGTAGTGTAGGTGGTTGTGAGGCAGGTGTAGTGGATGGGATCGGTGGTATGAGGGAGGTGAGTCTGGGGAAGTGGTTAGGTGGGTGAGACTGTGGAGTGTGGTGTGACAGGTAAAATGCGTGTGGGGAGGAGTGTATGGCCTTACCCTCCTTCCACCTTCTCTCCCTCCCTCCCACCTTTTCTCACCCTCCCTCCCCCACCCCCTCCCTCTCTCCACTTTCTCTTCATACCACCCTCTCTTTCACCCTCCCTCTTCTCCCCAACTATTCCGCCCTTTCCTCCCTCGCTCTGTCGCCCAAATCCCACCCATCCTTCCCTCCCCCTCCTTAATGTCCTCAATTCTTCCTCTCTCCTTCCCATCCTCACCATTTCTTCCCTCCCTCTCCTTCTTCCTTCCTTCCTTCCCACCGTAAATCCTCTTAGTCTTCCTCCCTTCCTCCCTACTTTAACGCCTCTCTCCTCCGTAATCCATACCCTCCTCCCCCTCCCTCCTCCCTCCTCCCCCTCCCCCTCCCCTCCCTAAGAATGTAGAATATGCCGTCTTATTAAACTCATGGACACCAATCTGTCATTCTCCATCCTTTTATTACATCTTTCCCTTGGGCATTTTCTTCATTCCTTTATTTTAGTATTATTTTTTATTCGTATTTTTTTACATTATATTTTATCAATTATCAACCTTTTGTTATTGTCTGTTTATTTTTTTAGTTGGTTCTTTGTAAAACTTTTTAATCACTTTTTTTTACTTTCTTTTATTTGTGTATATTTTATCCTCTCGCTACAGTATATTTGATTTCATATTTATTTTAGATATATTTTCATCTTGCTGTCTGGTATACATTTTATTTATTAATTACCGTATACATATATTAAGAGTGTGTGTGTGTGTGTGTGTAATAATAATAATAATAATAATAATTAACGGTTTATTGAAAAAGTTCTGCAGCCCGAAGGCTGAAAATATACATTGGGCATAAATGACTTATTACATACATTGGTGGTTTAACAAAAGCCTTCATTAGAGAAAGGTAAAGGAACATACAGTGAACATACAGATTAATGAAGGTGTTGAACATAAAAACGTAGTGTAGTAACTCCTCCCAGATGGTGTTAGGAGGGACCTCACGTGGGTAGTAGTTCCTCACAGATGGTGTTATGAGGGGCCTCACGTGGTGTAGTAATTCCCTCAAGATGGTGTTATGAGGCCTCGTGGTGTAGTAATTCCCTCAAGATGGTGTTATGAGGGGCCTCACGTGGTGTAGTAATTCCCTCACAGATGGTGTTATGAGGGCCTCACGTGGTGTAGTAATTCCCTCAAGATGGTGTTATGAGGGCCTCACGTGGTGTAGTAATTTCCTAGATGGTGTATGAGGGGCCTCACGTTGGTGTAGTAATTCCCTCACAGATGGTGTTATGAGGGGCCTCACGTGGTGTAATTCCCTCACATATGGTGTTATGAGGGGCCTCGTGGTGTAGTAACTCCTTCACATATGGTGTTATGAGGGGCCTCACGTGGTAGTGAATTCTCTCACAGATGGTGTTATATGAGTGAGGTGTGGTTCCAGGCCTTCCTATCGTAGACGGATTAACACACATCGCTGGTAGTTGGGTCTCACATGCCGTTATCACTGGGTACCTGGGACCTCACTGTGTGAAAGGTGTTGTGTGTGTGTGTGTGTGTGTGTGTGTGTGTGTGTGTGTGTGTGTGTGTGTGTAGCATCCTCTCTTCTAAGTCAGTGTACACACGACCTTACTAAGTAAACACTACACTGTTATATTTTCAGTCGTTAAAGTTTACACAAGCACACTGCCGGAGATGATGGATGGATGGATGATTATGTTGGTTGGTTGGGTGGAGGGATGGATGGATGGATGGATGGATTGATGGAAGAATTGATGTGTAAATAGACGTATAGATTAATAGATGAATATATAAACATAGATAAACTCTGGGTTACCTGGGCGAGAGATGGTGTTAAAGGCTCGTAGTAATTGGGTCGATAGGTAAGACTTGAGGTTGGAGGGTGACGTAGGTAAGACTTGAGGTTGGAGGGTGAAGGAGGTAAGACTTGAAGTTGGAGGGTGAATGGAAATGGGTAAGACGAGGTTTAAGGGTAGTACTTGGGTAAAGAGGTAAGACTCGAGGTTGGAGAGTGAAAGTGTGGAGAATGAATGAAGACAAATAAAAGCGTATAGGGGTGAGGAGAGGGGGAAAGAAGAGGGAGAAGGGGTGTCTTCAGGTCTTTTAGCAGAGTTAGGGTGTGTGTGTGTGTGGGGAGGGGGCGGGCGGGGAGGAGATGGGAAAGTAAGGTGTGTATGTATGGTTGTGTGCGCGCGTTGGTGGGAAGGAGAGAGGAAGTGAGGGGAGAGGAATGGTGATGAGGAGTGATGGAGGACGGTAGGGGTGATGAGGAGGCGTATTGGGAAGACCACAGAGTGAGGGGAGGAGGAGGGGAAGGAGGGACGAGGTTTTGATACAGGTGAGGGCGGGGTAACAGGAATGAGAGGAGGGGGGATGAAAGGAAAGAGAGGAAAAGTGGAAATGGGAGGATGAGAAAGAAGAGGGCGTTTTGAAGGAGAAAAGAGATAGGGAGGGGAGGCTCGGAGAGGGAGGGAAATGGGCTTGGAGAGATGAGAGATTGTGGAGGAAGAAGAAGAGAGAGAGAGAGATGGAAAAAGAAGAGGTCGGTGAAGAAGAAAATATGTTGGGGGACAGGAAAAGGCGTGGGAGGGAGGTAGAGAAAAGGTCGGAGGGAAAGGAAAGGGAGAGAAAGAAAGAAGAGAGAGAAAAAGATGAGGCAGGAGTAAGGGGAAAAATATACCTGCTGGATAGGAAGGAGAAAAAGAGAGGAGAAGGGCGGCTGAGTAGAGGGAAAATTGGGTCATAAGAGAATGGGGGAGAAGAGAAGAGATGAGAGGGAAGAGAGAATGAGTGAGAGGAAATGTGAAAAAAAAAGATAATAGGTGTGGAAGATGAGGGAGGCAGACTAGGATAAGATGGGAGGGTGTTGAGGTGTAGAGGGGAAGTGCCAGGTTGAGACACGTTACTATCAGGCGGCACTCTGTAGGCGCCATGTATCACACAACCCACCTGACCCTTCCCTTAGTGTCGCTTTTTTTTTTCGTCACTACATATTTTTTTTGGTGTGTTGAACATGTCTATCCACAGTATGAACAAAACTGAACATGTTCCCTTAAGGTTTCTTTGGAGTTTAGGTTTTGGTGTTGAACTTTTCTGCCCAAAGTATGAACATAAATTCTATAAGATTGTTTTTTATTGCAGTTCTCATGTGTTCAATTCTAACCCCAGTGTGTGTATAAAGCCCCATGAGAGTTAGGCCTATATCTCCTCCTGAGTTTAGGTAGTGTTAGCCTCTGTCTGTGTTGACCTGTTCCCCACACAGGCATTGAACACATAGCTAACCTTTTACCACCGTTGACCTACTCCATAGATTCTCGTTTTTTGACATAATTGAAACTTTGTGTTGAACTTTTTTCTACAATAACAGAGAACAGATTCCTCCCGGACACTCCATTAGTCTTGATTTTTGACACTACCGACATCATTTTTTGTATGTGTGTTGAACTCTGTGAACATGTGCCCCGTGTGATTCTCTATGTCCCCTCTCTGGTTTTTGTATTGAACTTTCCTACCCAGAGTGTGAAGAATTTCTGTTACTTTTGTGCGTGTGTGAGTGGCTGTAGTGTCCAAGTCCTCTTTTGTGATGAGTATTTTTCTCAATAGACTGTGACCGTATGAGTATTTCTGTCAGCTTTCCTTCTCGTCTTCATTAGTTGGTTATTGGTGTCAGTGGCTGAATGAGTATTTCTATCACGTGTTCTTGGTTGAGTCGTAAGTTGAGTGAATATGGTGAAGACTTCATCACATCTCTACCCAGTAACTACTATAGTCATTGTAGAGCATCCCGCCCTTGATTCTTGAAGATTTCAGTGGTAATTTTTATAGAAGTGAGAGCATCTGTATAGCAATACGTACGTAAGTTACCACACATATCAAGATGGCGTTGATATGTCACATAGACTCGATTGTAAGTAGATAGTAATTCCTTCTTTAACCCTCTCAGTGCTGGGAGTGTTCTCTTAGCTGGACACTGAACGGGTTAAGGGAAAAACGATCTTGGGAATAGACTTGGTTCCTGGGATGGTTATATAAGACGCCTGTGGCTTAGAGAGGGAATATGAGCGAAGCAACGAACGACTTCATTAATTCCGCCAAGTAGAGGATATTTTGTGTCGCTTCTGGCAGCGGTGGTGCAGTGTAGGCGTGGCGTAACGGGGGCGGGGCGTTGATGTTACGGTTTATGGCTCTAGAATAAATAATGGCGTCATCAGTGAAACCTAGAATTAAGTACCGTTGATTTAATACCTGGTACACCGTCCAGGAAGTAACTATGACAACCATAACCAACATACCGACTAATATATGTCTACCTGGTACTCTACCTCCAGCAGTGCTTGAATCAGCGTTGTGCATACTGGTACTGCTGTGAGTGTGAGGGAAATCAGAACTTAAAGTGTATACTCGTATTATTTTGAGCTCCTCAATTCGTTACCAACTGAAGCGTCAGTGAAGTCACCACCACCACTAAGGGCACCACTATTATCACCACCACCACTACTGCTGCTACTGCCACCATCACCAGTACTGCAACTTTCCTCCCTCAGGCAGCAACAGAGTTCATCAAACACCCTATTATTCCTTACTCATACGTCTCCTTAATTACAGCACAGAGTGACTTAGTGCCCGACGATTTACGTGTAAAGAGCGTGTATGGTGAAGAACAAACACGGTCTTCCGTAGAGCATAACCTTGTGGGCAATACCACCCGGATTATGGACTTTACTGTGTATGCGTAGTGAGCGTGTCCCAACGCTTCGTGCTGGAATATTATAAGAATAGCAGGGAAATCCATGACCGTGTGATCCGAGCCCTTGGAAACTTTCTGGCTCCGGTAGGTTTCTCCTAAAAAGGATTTTCAACCGAGGATCCTCATCCTAGGAACTGAAATGCTTCACCTCCGCCTCGGTTGTCCTGTATAAACAAAAGACAATGTGAGGAATTACAGTCTCGCTTTTTGGTTTCTAGTCTAGTGTAAGACGACCCGTTGAGAAGAACCTACTGTTTGTGTCGTCAAGGTGGTGAGGCCAAGTGAGTGTTGTGGTGTTGTGTCATGTGTCAGCTGGCGGGTGACACGCCACTAGTGTCATGCAGCTGTACCAGCTGATCCCAGGAGCGCCATGAGGAGTATCATACGATTATGGGCGTGGGTGTGGGCGGCGTGGGCGTACTTCCACGCCTTCCTGCCATGCCACGCCCTCGCCGAACCCAAGGCCGCCGTGTTTGGAGGAGTCCCTATCATCGACGAAAAAGGTGAGTGGATTTATTGTTAGTTGTTTCTGAACTTTCTTGGTTGTTTATATTTGTTGTGGTGGAGCTGAGTATTGTGGCATCTCGGTGACACTGATGGCTATCATTAGGCCAGCCGAGCAGATTTATTTGACGCGATGACCACCTATAAGCTCATGTGACGTGTGTAAATGTATGTAGATGCAAGGCTGGGCTGGTGGTGCTGCTGGTGTGTGGTTATCCCTGAGTATAATGATACATCTGGTGCTTCTCCTGGGACCTCCATTATCATACTATCCAGTCCTTCACTCTCCGAAGGTGCTGGAGGGTGCCGCTGCCTCCTGTAGTCCGTCACTCACTGGAGGGGGGCAGTGACGCTAGATGTTACCCTATACAAGTAGTGGAGTCAAGCATCCACAGGAGAGGATAGCACTCATCAGCATCTTAGCTAGGACTGGTCAAGAGAAGAGCGGGTCAGCGTCCTGGGGTGATCACTGGTCAATACTAATCAATGGCCGGGCCTTCCCCTCGCCAGCTTGGGATAATGAGGGATTTTACGTATTGTAACGCTGGCACCAATTGTGTGAAGTAATTAGTGGCAGATAGGCTAAGGCTGTAGGGGTGAGGGATGGGTGTGGGGTTGGTCCTGGGTGGGCTAGAGTGTCCTGAGGGGGTGTGGGTTGAGGGTTAGAAATAGGAGTGGGCAGATTCTCGGCAAAGGTACCCCGGGTATTGGTAGGATTGAAACCCTACATATCAAGGTGCTGGGGCGGGTCAGTTGGGCATTGATTCAGAAATTTGTTCACAGACTTGTCGAATATTTTACCCTCTTGAGTAGAAAAATCTAATTAAAAGCAGGAAAAGACGATATATCCTCCCAATTACATGATCATACTAAATTTAAAGATATAAATCCATATAAGAAATATAAATCATATTAAAATAAAGTTGTATTGTATACAAAAATACTCCAAGTAATAAAAAAAAATCTTCCTAGTCACATGATGGCGATGCAGGTGACCACGAGGAGTGTTAACGCCTGTACTACACTTTCTTTATCACCTCATGAACTGCTCTCCCTGTGAAAGTCTCGATGAAAGTAACCAAGACTCTCCCTCCCTCCACCATGAAGACAGGCAGCTTCCTCCCTCACACACCCAACAATTTTTTTGGTGTGTGTGTTATTTACACCACGAGACATTTTTGGTGCCCAGATGAGGAGAATGAACTGAGGCAATTTTCCAGGCGCGATCTTCCCCTCTCACAAAATTCATATTCTTGCCAGGAGTGAAATATGATAGAAAGGAGACCACAGCCTTCTCAAACCTCCCTCCCACTCCTTCTCTTCAACCCTCCCTCCCCCTTCCATCCCTCCCCGTCCCTCCCTCCCTCCCACCCCTTTTCTCCCTCTTTCCCTCTCTCCCCCCACTTTTACCCTCCCCTCCTGCTCCCTCATCACTCCCACCTTCCCATTCCCCCCCCCTCCCTCCTACTTCTCCTTCCCTCCCTCTCCCCTCCCTCCTCTCCCCCTCTTTCTTACCCCCTCTTTCCCTTCCCTTCTCTCCCTCCTTCTCTCCCTCCCTCCTCCCCCTCCCCCCTCCCTCCCCTCCTCCCCCTCCCCTCCTCCCCTCCCCCTCCTCCCCCTCCCCCCTCCTCCCCCCTCCCTCCCCCCTCCCTCCCCTCCTCCCCCCCTCCCCTCTTCCCCCCTCCCCTCCCCTCCCGTTCTCTACCTCCCTCCCCTCCTTCTCTGCTCCCTCCCTCCCGTTCTCTACCTCCCTCCCTCCCTCCGTTCTCTACCTTCCCTCCCACCCTTCTCTGCCCCTCTTCACCCTTCTCTACCCCTCTCCCACCCCTTCTCTACCCTCTCCCACCCCTTCTCTACCCCTCTTCCACCCCTTCTCTACCCCTCTCCCACCCCTTATACCCCTCTTCCACCCTTCTCTACCCCTCTTCCACCCCTTCTCTACCCCTCTCCCCTTCTCTCCCTTCCCTCCCACCCACGCCCTTCACTTCATATCTCCCGTATATTTTCTAAGTGGTGTAGTTCTATATTTCAACATAAGAACGGCAATTACTTTCCGGCAGAGCCATTAAAGTGTCCCTTCAATAGGGCCATTCGCCGAGCTGGTAACACTGGCCATGCGTCAACGCCGTGGACCTTCTCTCTGCTGTACCTACTGCTGTACTAACTAGCACTTACTGCTACATTTACTAGCCTTAACTAGCCTCTGTTCTTCCTCCCCTTGTACTCCCCTTACCTCCCTTTTCTCTCTCTTTCCTCCACCTACTCCTTGCCTTCGAGATTGCATAGCGTATGTACCTTCCTTCCTTCCTTCCTTCCTTCCTCTCCTTCCTTCTTCCTTCCTTTCTTCCTTCCTTCCTCCCCTCCTCCCTCCTCCTCCCTCCCTCCTGGAGTCCACGGCTCCTATCAGCTCCTCCCTCCAGACAGGATGATACAGTAGGCGTTAATACTCCACCAGGATGCTACACTAGGCGTTAATACTCCACCAGGATGATACACTGGGCGTTAATACTCCACCAGGATGATACACTGGGCGTTAATACCCCACCGGGATGACAGACTAGGCGTTAAACTCCACAGGATGATACACTAGGCGTTAATACCCCACCGGGATGATACACTGAGCGTTAATACCCACTAGGATGATACAGTAGCGTTAATACCCCCACCAGGATGATACACTGAGCGTTAATGCCCCACTAGGATGATACAGTAGCGTTAATGCCCACTGGGATGATACAGTAAGCGTTAATACCCCACTAGGATGATACAGTAGCGTTAATACCCACTAGGATGATACAGTAGCGTTAATACCCCACTAGGATGATACAGTAGCGTTAATACCCCACTAGGATGATACAGTAAGCGTTAATACACTAGGATGATACAGTAAGCGTTAAAGCCCACTAGGATGATACAGTAAGCGTTAATACCCCACTAGGATGATACAGTAGCGTTAATACCACTAGGATGATACGCACTAAGCGTTAATACCCCACCAGGATGATACACTAGCGTTAATACCCCACTAGGATGATACGGTAAGCGTTATTCCTCGACTAGGATGATACACTAGCGTTAATGCTCCACTAGGATGATACAGTAGCGTTAATACCCCACTAAGATGATACACTAAGCGTTAATACCCACTAAGATGATACACTAGCGTTAATACCCCACTGGGATGATGATACACTAAGCGTTAATACCCCACCAGGATGATACACTAAGCGTTAATGCCCCACCGGGATGATACACTAAGCGTTAATACCCCACCGGGATGATACGGTAGCGTTAATACCCCACTAGGATGATACAGTAGCGTTAATGCCCCACTAGGATGATACACTGACGTTAATACTCCACTAGGATGATACACAAGCGTTAATACCCCACTGGGATGATACACTGAGCGTTAATACCCACTAGGATGATACACTAAGCGTTAATACCGCACTGGATGATACGGTGGCGTTAATGCCCCACTGGATGATACACTAAGCGTTAATGCCCCTAGGATGATACACTGAGCGTTAATACCCCACTAGGATGATACACTAAGCGTTAATACCCCACTAGGATGATACAGTAAGCGTTAATACCCCACCTAGGATGATACACTGAGCGTTAATACTCCACTAGGATGATACAGTAAGCGTTATCCCACTAGGATGATACACTAAGCGTTAATACCCCACTAGGATGATACACTGAGCGTTAATGCCCACTAGGATGATGGTAGCGTTAATGCTCACTAGGATGATACACTAGCGTTAATACCACTAGGATGATACACTGAGCGTTAAT
>NW_024723648.1:0-28921 GCF_018991925.1 Homarus americanus
CTCGATGAGGGGCCTTTGTTATACTCGACCAGGTGACTTTGTTATACTCGATGAGGGGCCTTTGTTAAACTCGATCAGGGGCCTTTGTTATACTCGATCAGGGAACTTTGTTATACTCGATCAGGGGCCTTTGTTATAATCGTTAAGGAGACTTTGTTATACTCGATCAGGGGACTTTGTTATACTCGACCAAGAGAGTTTGTTATACTCGACCAGGGGACTTTGTTATACTCGATCCGGGGCCTTTGTTAAACTTGATCAGGAGCCTTTGTTATACTCGATCAGGGGACTTTGTTATACTCGATCAAGGGACTTTGTTATACTCGATCAGCGGACTTTGTTATACTCGATCAGGGAACTTTGTTATACTCGTTGAGGGGCCTTTGTTATACTCGATCAGGGGCCTTTGTTATACTCGATCAGGGGCTTTGTTATACTCGATCAGGGGACTTTGTTATACTCGACCAGGAGAGTTTGTTATACTCGACCAGGGGACTTTGTTATACTCGATGAGGGGCCTTTGTTAAACTTGATCAGGGGCCTTTGTTATACTCGATCAGGGGACTTTGTTATACTCGATCAGGGGACTTTGTTACACTCGATCAGCGGACTTTGTTATACTCGATCAGGGGACTTTGTTATACTTGATGATGGGCCTTTGTTATACTCGATCAGGGGCCTTTGTTATACTCGATCAGGGGACTTTGTTATACTCGACCAGGGATCTTTGTTATACTCGACCAGGGGAGCTTGTTATACTCGACCAGGGGACTTTGTTATACTCGATGAGGGCCTTTGTTAAACTCGATGAGGGGCCTTTGTTATACTCAATGAGGGGCCTTTGTCATACTCGATCAGGGGCCTTTGCTAAACTCGATGAGGTGCCTTTGTTATACTCGATTAGGGGACTTTGTTATACTCTATCAGGGGACTTTGTTAAACTCGATCAGGGTCCTTTGTTATACTCGATCACGGGTTTGTTATACTCGATCAGGGGCCTTTGTTAAACTTGATCAGGGGCCTGTGTTATACTCGATCAGTGGACTTTGTTATACTCGATCAGGGGACTTTGTTATACTCGATCAGCGGACTTTGTTATACTCGATGAGGGGCCTTTGTTATACTCGATCAGGGGACTTTGTTATACTCGATTAGGGGACTTTGTTATACTCGACCAGGGTTCTTTGTTATACTCGACCAGGGGAGTCTGTTATACTCGACCAGGGGAGTTTGTTATACTCGACCAGGGGACTTTGTTAAACTCGATCAGCGGCCTTTGTTAAACAAGATCAGGGGCCTTTGTTATACACGATCAGGGGACATTGTTATACTCGATCAGGGGAATTTGTTATACTCGATCAGGGGGCTTTGTTATACTCGATTAGGGAACTTTGTTATACTCGATCAGGGGACTTTGTTATACCCGATCAGCGGACTTTGTTATACTCGATTAGGGGCCTTTGTTAAACACGATCAGGGGCCTTTGTTATACACGATCAGGGGACATTGTTATACTCGATCAGGGGAATTTGTTATACTCGATCAGGGGGCTTTGTTATACTCGATCAGGGAACTTTGTTATACACAATCAAGGGCCTTTGTTATAATCGTTCAGGGGACTTTGTTATACTCGATCATGGGCCTTTGTTAAACTCGATAAAGGGCCTTTGTTATACTCGATCAGGGGACTTTGTTATACACGATCAGGGGAATTTGTTATACTCGATCAGGGGGCTTTGTTATACTCGATTAGGGAACTTTTTTATACTCGATCAGGGGACTTTGTTATACCCGATCAGCGGACTTTGTTATACTCGATCAGGGGCCTTTGTTATACCCGATCAGGGGACTTTGTTAAACTCGATTAGGGGACATTGTTTTACTCTATGAGTGGGCTTTGTTATACTCGATCAGGGAACTTTGTTATACTCGGTGAGGGGACTTTGGTATACTCGATCAGGGGACTTTGTTATACTGGTTCAGGGGACTTTGTTATACTCGATCATGGGCCTTTGTTAAACTCGATGAGGGGCCTTTGTTATACTCGACCAGGGGACTTTGTTATACTCGATCAGGGGCCTTTGTTAAACTCTATTAGGGGACTTTGTTATACTCGATTCGGGGGCTTTGTTATACTCGATAAGGGAACTTTGTTATACTCGATCAGGGGCCATTGTTATAATCGTTCAGGGGACTTTGTTATACTCGATCATGGGCCTTTGTTAAACTCGATGAAGGGCCTTTGTTATACTCGATCAGGGAACTTTGTTATACTCGATCAGGGGAATTTGTTATACTCGATCAGGGGGCTTTGTTATACTCGATTAGGGAACTTTTTTATACTCGATCAGGGGACTTTGTTATACTCGATCAGCGGACTTTGTTTTACTCGATCAGGGGACTTTGTTATACTCGATGAGGCGCCTTTGTTATACTCGATCAGGGGCTTTTGTTATACTCGATCAGGGGACTTTGTTATACTCGACCAGGGTTCTTTGTTATACTCGACCAGGGGAGTTTGTTATACTCGTCCAGGGGACTTTGTTATACTCGATGAGGGCCTTTGTTAAACTCGATGAGGGGCCTTTGTTATACTCGACCAGGGGACTTTGTTATACTCGATCAGGGGCCTTTGTTAAACTCGATCAGGGGCCTTTGTTATACTCGATCAGGGGACTTTGTTATACTCTATCAGGGGACATTGTTATACTCGATCAGGGTGCTTTCTTATACTCGATCAGGGAACTTTGTTATACTCGGTCAGGGGCCTTTGTAATAATCGTTCAAGGGACTTTGTTATACTCGACCAGGGGAGTTTGTTATACTCAAAAAAAGGACTTTGTTATACTCGATCAGGGGCCTTTGTTAAACTAGATCAGGGGCCTTTGTTATTCTCAATCAGGGGACTTTGTTATAATCGTTCAGGAGACTTTGTTATACTCGATCAGGGGACTTTGTTATACTCGACCAGGAGAGTTTGTTATACTCGACCAGGAGACTTTGTTATACTCGATCCGGTGCCTTTGTTAAACTTGATCAGGGGCCTTTGTTATACTCGATCAGGGGACTTTGTTATACTCGATCAAGGGACTTTGTTATACTCGATCAGCGGACTTTGTTATACTCGATCAGGGGACTTTGTTATATTCGATGAGGGGCCTTTGTTATACTCGATCAGGGGCCTTTGTTATACTCGATCAGGGGACTTTGTTATACTCGATCAGGGGACATTGTTATACTCGACCAGGAGAGTTTGTTATGCTCGACCAGGGGGACTTTGTTATACTCGATCAGGGGCCTTTGTTAAACTTGATGAGGGGCCTTTGTTATACTCGATCTGGGGACTTTGTTATATTCGATGAGGGGACTTTGTTACACTCGATCATCGGACTTTGTTATACTCGATCAGGGGACTTTGTTATACTCGATGATGGGCCTTTGTTATACTCGATCAGGGGCCTTTGTTATACTCGATCAGGGGACTTTGTTATACTCGACCAGGGTTCTTTGTTATACTCGACTAGGGGAGTTTGTTATACTCGACTAGGGGACTTTGTTATACTCGATGAGGGCCTTTGTTAAACTCGATGAGGGGCCTTTGTTATACTCGATGAGGGGCCTTTGTTATACTCGATCAGGGGCCTTTGTTAAACTCGATGAGGTACCTTTGTTATACTCGATTAGGGAAATTTGTTATACTCTATCAGGGGACTTTGTTAAACTCGATCAGGGTCTTTGATATACTCGATCACAGGACTTTGTTATACTCGATCAGGGGCCTTTGTTAAACTTGATTAGGGGCCTTTGTTATACTCGATCAGGGGACGTTGTTATACTCGATCAGGGTACTTTGTTATACTCGATCAGCGGACTTTGTTATACTCGATCAGGGGACTTTGTTATACTCGATGAGGGGCCTTTGTTATACTCGATCAGAGGACTTTGTTATACTCGATCAGGGGACTTTGTTATACTCGACCAGGGTTCTTTCTTATACTCGACCAGGGGAATCTGTTATACTCGACCAGGGGAGTTTGATATACTCGACCAGGGGACTTTGTTAAACTCGATCAAAGGGCGCTGTTAAAACTGATCAGGGGCCTTTGTTATACTCGATAGGGGCCTTTTGTTAAACTCGATGAGGGAGCGCTGTTATACTCGATGAGGGGCCTTTGTTATACTCGATCAGGGGCCTTTGTTTTACTCGATGAGGTGCCTTTGTTATACTCGATTGAGGGGACTTTGTTATACTCTCTATCAGGGGACTTTTGTTAAACTCGATCCGGGGTCCTTTGTTATACTCGATACGGGACTGTTATACTCGATCAGGGGCGCGCTGTTAAACTTGATCAGGGGCCTTTGTTATACTCGATCAGTGGACTTTGTTATACTCGATCAGGGGACTTTGTTATACTCGATCAGCGGACTTTGTTATACTCGATGAGGGGCCTTTGTTATACTCGATCAAGGGACTTTGATATACTCGATCAGGGGACTTTGTTATACTCGACCAGGGTTCTTTGTTATACTCGACCAGGGGAGTCTGTTATACTCGACCAGGGGAGTTTGTTATACTCCGCCAGGGGACTTTGTTAAACTCGATCAGCGGCCTTTGTTAAACACGATCAGGGGCCTTTGTTATACACGATCAGGGGACATTGTTATACTCAATCAGGGGAATTTGTTATACTCGATCAGGTGGCATTTATACTCGATTAGGGAACTTTGTTATACTCGATCAGGGGACTTTGGTATACTCGATCAACGGACTTTGTTATACTCGGATTTTTTTATACTCGATCAGGGCCTTTGTTATACCCGATCAGGGGACTTTGCTATACTCGATCAGAGGACATTGTTATACTCTATGAGGGGGCTTTGTTGTACTCGATCAGGGAACTTTGTTATAGTCGATCAGGGGCCTTTGTTATACTCGTCAGGGGACTTTGTTATACTCGATGAGGGGCCTTTTTAGTCGATCAGGAACTTTGTTATACTCGATGAGGGCCTTGTTATACTCGATCAAGGGCCTTTGTTATACTCGATCAGGGACTTTGTTATACTCAACCAGGGTTCTTTGTTACTTGACCAGGGGACTTTGTTATACTCGACTCAGGGTGACTTTGTTATACTCGATGAGGGGCCTTTGTTAAACTCGATGAGGGGCCTTTGTTATACTCGACCAGGGGACTCTGTTATACTCGATCAGGGGCCTTTGTTTAACTCGATCAGGTGCCTTTGTTATACTCGATCAGGGGACTTTGTTATACTCTATCAGGAGACTTTGTTATACTCGATCAGCGGGCTTTGTTATACTCGATCAGGGAACTTTGTTATACTCGATCAGGGGACTTTGTTATAATCGTTCAGGGGACTTTGTTATAATCGATCAGGGGACTTTGTTATACTCGATAAGGGGACTTTGTTATAATCGACCAGGGGAGTTTGCTATACTCGACCAGGGGACTTTGCTATACTCGATCAGGGGCCTTTGTTAAACTTGATCAGGGGCCAGGTGACTTTGTTATACTCGATCAGGGGACTTTGTTATACTCGATCAGACGGACTTTGTTATACTCGATCAGAAGACTTTGTTATACTCGATGAGGGGCCTTTGTTATACACGATCAGGGGCCTTTGTTATACTCGATCAGGGGATTTTGCTATCCTCGATCAGGGGACATTGTTATACTCTATGAGGGGGCTTTGTTATATTCGATCAGGGAACACTGTTATATTCGGTGAGGGGACTTTGTTATACTCGATCAGGGGACTTTGTTATACTCGTTCAGGGGACTTTGTTATACTTGATCGGGGGACTTTGTTATGCTCGATGAGGGGGCTTTGTTATACACGATCAGGGGGCTTTGTTATACTTGTTCAGGGGCCTTTGTTTTAATCGTTCAAGGGACTTTTTTATACTCGATCAGGGACTTTGTTATACTCGATTAGGGGCTTTGTTAAACTCGATGAGGGGCCTTTGTTATACTCGACCAGGGACTTTGTTATACTCGTTCAGGGGACTTTGTTATACTCGTTCAGGGGACTTTGTTATACTCGTTCAGGGGACTTTGTTATACTTGATCAGGGGACTTTGTTATACTCGATGAGGAGCCTTTGTTATACTCGACCAGGGGACTTTGTTATAAATGTTCAGGGGACTTTGTTATACTCGTTCAGGGGACTTTGTTATACTCGATCCGGGGACTTTGTTATACTCGACCAGGGGAGTTTGTTATACTTGACCAGGGGTCTTTGTTATACTCGATCAGGGGCCTTTGTTAAACTCGATCAGGGGACTTTGTTATACTCGATCAGCGGACTTTGTTATACTTGATCAGGGGACTTTGTTATACTCGATGAGGGGCCTTTGTTATACTCAATCAGGGGACTTTGTTATACTCGATCAGCGGACTTTGTTATTCTCGATCTGGGGATTTTGTTATACTCGATCAGGGGAATTTGTTATACTTGATTAGGGGACTTTGTTATACTCGATAAGGGGCCTTTGTTATACTCCATCAGGGGACTTTGTTATACTCGACCAGGTTTCTTTGTTATACCCGGTCAGGGGACTTTGCTATACTCGATCAGGGGACATTGTTATACTTCTATGAGGGGGCTTTGTTATACTCGATCAGGGGCCTTTGTTGCTACTCGATCAGGGACTTTGTTATACTCTATCAGGGACTTTGTTATACTCGATCAGGTTGTTATACTCGACCAGGGACTTTGTTATACTCGATCAGGGGACTTTGCTATGCTCGACCAGGTGAGTTTGTTATACTCGACCAGGGGACTTTGTTATACTCAATGAGGGGCCTTTGTTAAACTCGATGAGGGGCCTTTGTTATATTCGACCAGGGGACTTTGTTATACTCGATGAGGGCCTTTGTTAAACTCGATGAGGTGCCTTTGTTATACTCGATCAGGGGATTTTGTTATACTCGATCAGGGGACTTTGTTATACTCGATCAGCGGACTTTGTTATACTCGATTAGGCACGTTGTTATACTCGATCAGAGGCCTTTGTTATACTCGATTAGGGGCCTTTGTTATACTCCATCAGGGGACTTTGTTATACTCGACCAGGGTTCTTTGTGATACTCGATCAGGGGACATTGTTATACTCTATGAGGGGGGCTTTGTTATACTCGATCAGGGAACTTTGTTATACTCGGTGAGGAGACTTTGTTACACTCGATCAGAGGATTTGTTATACTCGTTCAGGGGACTTTGTTATACTTGAATAGGGGACTTTGTTATACTCGATGCGGGGGCTTTGTTATACTCAACCAGGGGACTTTGTTATACTCGATCAGGGGCCTTTGTTAAACTCGATCAGGGGCCTTTGTTATACTGGATTAGGGGACTTTGTTATACTCTATTAGGAGACTTTGTTATACTCGATCAGGGGGCTTTGTTATACTCGATTAGGGGCCTTTGTTATAATCGTTCAGGGGACTTTGTTATACTCGATCAGGGGACTTTGTTATGCTCAATGAGGGGCCTTTGTTAAACTCGATGAGGGGCCTTTGTTATACTCGACCAGGGACTTTGTTATACTCGATCAGTGGCCTTTGTTAAACTCGATCAGTGGCCTTTGTCGTACTCGATCAGGGGACTTAGTTATACTCGATCAGGTGACTTTGTTATACCCGATCAGCGGACTTTGTTATACCCAATCAGGGGACGTTGTTATACTCGATCAGGGGCCTTTGTTATACTCGATCAGGGGCCTTTGTTATACTCCTTCAGGGGACTTTGTTATACTCGACCAGGGTTCTTTGTTATACTCGACCAGGGGAGTTTGTTATACTCGACCAGGGGACTTTGTTATACTCGATGAGGGGCCTTTGTTAAACTTGATGAGGGGCCTTTGTTATACTCGGCCAGGGGACTTTGTTATACTGGATGAGGGGCCTTTGTTAAACTAGATGAGGGGCCTTTGTTATACTCGATCAGGGGCCTTTGTTATACTCTATCAGGGGACTTTGCTATACTCGATCAGGGGGCTTTGTTATAGTCGATTAGGGAACTTTGTTTATACTCGACCAGGGGACTCTGTTATACTCGATCAGGGGCCTTTTGTATACCTGATCAGGGACTTTGTTATACTCGATCAGGGCCTTTGTTATACTTGATCAGGGGCTTTGTTATACCCGATCAGGGGACTTTGTTATTCTCGATCAGGGGACTTTGTTATACCCGATCAGGGACTTTGTTATACTCGATCAGTGAATTTTGTTATATACTCGATCAGCCTTTGTTATACTCGTTCAGGCGCATTTGTTATATTCGATCAGGGGCCTTTGTTATACTCGACCAGGGGAGTTTGTTATACCGACCAGGAGACTTTGTTACTCGAATAGGGACTTTGTTATAATCGTTTAGGCGACTTTGTTATACCGATGGGATTTTGTTATACTCGATTAGGGGACCTTTGTTATACTCGACCAGGGGAGTTTGTTATACTCGATCAGGGACTTTGTTATACCTCGATCAGGGAATTTGTTATAATCGATCAGGGACTTTGTTATATTCGATGAGGGGACTTGTTATTCTCGATCATGGGACTTTGTTATACTCGATGAGGGCCTTTGTTATACTCGATCAGGGGACTCTTGTTATACCTCGACCAGGGACTTTGTTATACCTTGATCAGGTCCTGTTATACCTTGATCAGGGGCTTTGTTATACTCGATCAGGGACTTTGTTATTTTCGATCAGGGGACTTGTTATACCCGATCAGGGACGTTGTTATACTCGATCAGTGAACTTTGTTATACTCGACCAGAGTTTGTTTTATTCGACCAGGGACTTTGTTATACTCGATCAGGGACTTTGTTATACTCGATCAGGGGCTTTGTTAAACTCGATTAGGGCCTTTGTTATACTCGATCAGGGACTTTGTTATACTCGATCAGGGGACTTGTTACACTCGATCAGGGGACTTGTTATACTCGTTCAGGGACTTTGTTATACTTGATCAGGACTTTGTTATACTCGATGAGGGCTTTGTTATACACGATCAGCTTTGTTATACTCCAACCAGGGTTCTTTGTTATACTTGACCAGGGAGTTTGTTATACTCGATCAGGGACTTTGTTATACTCGATCAGCGGACTTTGTTATACTCGATCAGGGACTTTGTTATACCGATAAAGCGGGGCTTTGATAAACTCGATTAGGGGCCTTTGTTAAACCCGATGAGGGACCTGTTATACTCGACCAGGGACTTTTCTTACACTTGATCAGGGGCCTTTTGTTAAACTCGATCAGGGGCCATAGTTATACTCTCGATCAGGGACCTTTTGTTATATTCGATCAGGGACGGTATACTCGACCAGGTGAGTTTGTTTTTACTCGACCAGGGACTTTGTTATACCTCGATCAGTGGACTTTGTTATGCCTGATCAGGGGACTTTGTTATTCTCGATCAGGGGACTTTGTTATGTACCCGATCAGGGACTTTGTTATACCTGATCAGAGAACTTTGTTATACTCGATCAGGGGCCTTTGTTATACTCCGTTCAGGCGCCTTTGTTATATTCGATCAGGGCCTTGTTATACTCGACCAGGGGAGTTTGTCACTCGACCAGGAGACTTTGTTATACTCGATGAGGGGCCTTTTTGCCAAACTCTGATGAGGAAGCCTTGTTATGCTCTCGCCAAGGACTTTGTTATACTCGAATAGGGGACTTTGTTATAATCGTTTAGGCGACTTTGTTATACTCCGGGATCAGGTGACTTTGTTTATACTCGATCAGGGGACTTTTGTTATACTCGACCAGGGGAGTTTGTTAGCACGATCAGGGACTTTTGTTACACTAATCAGGGAATTTGTTATACCTGATCAGGGGACTTTGTTATATTCGGATGAGGGGACTTTGTTATTCGGGATCATGGACTTTGTTAAACTCCGATGAGGGGCCCTTTTTGTTATACCTTAGACTAGGGACTCTTTGTTATACTCTTTAATAGGGGACTTTGTTATAATCGTTTAGCGACTTTTGTTATACTCGATCAGGGACTTTGTTATACTCTGGATTAGGGACGTTGTTATACTCGATCAGGGGACTTTGTTATATTCGATGAGGGAATTTTGTTATTTCGGATCATGGGACTTGTTATACTCGATGAGGGGCTTTGTTATACTCGATCAGGGGACTTTTGTTATATTCGATGAGGGACTTGTTATCTTCGGATCATGGGACTTTGTTATACTCGATGAGGGCCTTTGTTATACTCGATTAGGGACGTTGTTATACTCGATCAGTGGATTCTTGTTATACTCGATCAAGGGCCTTTGTTAAACTTGATCAGGGTCCTTGTTATACTCCGATCAGGGGACTTTGTTATACTCCGGATCAGGGCCTTTGTTAAACCTCGATCAGGGACTTTGTTATACCGATCAGGGCCTTTGTTATACTCGATTAGGGGCCATTTTTATACTTCCCCATTCAGGGGACTTTGCCACTGATCAGGGACTTTGGTTATACTCGATCAGGGGCCTTTGTTATACTTGGATCAGGGGGCTTTGTTATACTCTCGGATCAGACTTGTTATTCTCGATCAGGGGGACTTTGTTATACCCGATCAGGGGACTTTGTTATACTCGATCAGTGAATTTTTGTTATACTCGATCAGGGCCTTTTGTTATACCTTGTTCAGGCGCATTTGTTATATTCGATCAGGGGCCTGTTATACCTTCGACCAGGGGAGCTTTGTTATACTCGACCAGGAGACTTTGTTATACTCGAATAGGGACTTTGTTATAATCAAGTTAGGGCGACTTGTTATACTCTGGATCAGGGGACTTTGTTATACCTCGATTAGGGACTTTGTTATACTCGGACCAGGGGAGTTTGTTATACTCGATCAGGGACTTTGTTATACCGATCAGGGAATTTGTTATAATCGATCAGGGACTTTGTTATATCTGATGAGGGACTTGTTATTCTCGATCATGGGACTTTGTTATACCTGATGAGGGCCTTTTGTTATACCTCGGATCAGGGGACCTTTTGTTACACTCTCGACCAGGAGACTTTGTTATACCTTCCGGATCAGGGCCTTTTGTTATACTTGATCAGGGGGCTTTTGTTATACTCGATCAGGGGACTTTGGTTATTTTCGATCAGGGACTTTTGTTATACCCGATCAGACGTTGTTATACCCGATCAGTGAACTTTGTTATACCCGATCAGGGGCCTTTATATACCTGTTCAGGCGCCTTGTTATATTCGATCAGGGGCCTTTTGTTATACTTCCGATCAGGGCCTTTGTTGAACTCGATGAGGGGCCTTTGTTATAATTTCGATCAGGGGACTTGTTATACCTATCAGGGGGACTTTGTTATACTCTCGATCAGCGGACTTTGTTATTCTCGATCAGGGGACTTTATTATACTCGTTCAGGGACTTTGTTATACTTGGATCTGGGGACTTTGTTATACTCTCGCTGATGGGGGGGGCCTTTTGTTATACCTCCGACCAGGGACTGTTAAAATTCAACAGGACTTTGTTATACTCGATCAGGGACTTTGTTATACTCGACCAGGGGAATTTGTTATACCTGACGAGGGACTTTGTTATACTCGGATCAGGGGCCTTTGTTAAACTCGATCAGGGGCCTTTTTGTTATAATTTCGATCAGGGACCTTTGTTATACCTCGATCAGGGGACTTTGTTATACCTTGTTGGCACCGTTCAGGACTTGTTATACTTGGATCAGGGACTTGTTATACTCGATAAGGGGGCTTTCGGTTATACACGATCAGGGGCTTTGTTATACTTGATCAGGGCCTTTGTGGATAATCGCTCAAGGGACTTTGTTATACTCGATCAGGGGATCTTTGTTATACTCGATCAGGGGCCTTTCTTATACTGATTAGGGAACTCTTTGTTATACTCGATCAGGAGGACTTTGTTATACTCTGTTCGAAGCGGACTTGTTACTCGATCAGTCTTTTTGTTGTACCCGGATCAGGGACTTTGCTATACTCGATCAGGGTAATTTTGTTATACTCCGGTGAGGGGACTCTTGTTATACTCCTGGATCAGGGACTTTGTTATACTTGTTCAGGGACTTTGTTATACCCTGGATCTGGGGACTTTGGTTATACTCGATGAGGGGGGCTTTTGTTATACACGATCAGGGGGCTTTGTTATACTTGATCAGGGCCGCTTGTTATAATCGCTCAAGGGACTTTGTTAGTACTCAATCAGGGGACTTTTGTTATACCTTTTCGATCAGGGGACTTTGTTATACTCTGACCAGGGAGTTTGTTATACTCGACCAGGGACTTTGTTATATTCGATGAGGGACTTTGTTATACTCGGATTAGGGGCCATTATACTCGATCAGGGACTTTGTTATACTCGAATAGAACCTTTGTTGTAACTGCTTAGCGACTTTGTTATACCTTTATCAGGGACTTTGTTATACTCTGAATGTGGTACTTCTGTTATACCGGTGAGGACTTTTGTTATACTCGATCAGACTTTGTTATACTTGTTCAGGGACTTTGTTATACTCTGGATCAGGGGACTTGTTATACCCGACCAGGGAATTTGCTATACTCGACCAGGGGACTTTGTTATACTCGGATCAGGGGCCTTATTAAACTCGATCAGGGGCTTCGGTTATACTCGGATCAGGGGACTTTGTTATTCTCGATAAGGGGACTTTGTTATACCTCGATCAGGGGGGCTTTGTTATACCATGATCAGGAACTTGGTTGTTCGATCAGCGGCCTTTGTTATACTCTCGATCATGGGTTTTTGTTATACTCGACCAGACGACATTGTTATACTCGTTCAGGGACCCTTTTGTTATACTTCTGGATCAGGGGCTTTGTTATACCCGGATCAGACTTGCTGAGTACTCGATAAGGGTGACTTTGTTATATTCGGATCAGGGCCTTTGTTATATTCCGGATCAGGGACCTTTTGTTATACTCTATCAGGTGACTTTGTTATACCTGTTCAGCGGCCTTGTTATTCTCGCGATCAGGGGACTTTGTTATACCTGTTCAGGGACTTTGTTATACTCTGGATCAGGGACTTTGTTATACCTCGATGAGGGGCCTTGTTATTCTCGGATCATGGACTTTGTTATACTCTGATGAGGGGCCTGTGTTATACTCGATCAGGGGACTTTGTTACTCGACCAGGGGACTTTGTTAAAATTCGTTCAGGGGACTTTGTTATACTCGATCAGGGACTTTGTTACCCGGATCAGGGGATCTTGTTATTCGACCAGGGAGTTTGGTTATACTCGACCAGGGGACTTTATATACTCGATCAGGGCCTTTGTTAAACTCGATCAGGAGCCTTTTGTTATACCTCGATCAGGGGACTTGTTATACCGATCAGGGACTTTGTTATACCCATAAGCGGACTCTTTGTTAAACTCGGGATCAGGGCCTTTGTTACTCGATCAGGGGACTTTTCTTATACTCGATCAGGGGACTTGATATGGTACTCCATCAGCGGACTTGTTATACTCGATCAGGGGACTTTGTTATACCTGATGAGGGGCCTTTTGTTATACTCGGATCAGGGACTTTGTTATACCTTGATCAGGGGGACTTTGTTATACTCCATCAGCGGACTTTTGTTAATACTTTCGATCAGGGACTTTTTATACTACAGGGGCCTTTGTTATACTCCGATCAGGATTCTCGTTATACACGATCAGGGGACTTTGTTATACCTTTTAATCAGCGGACTTGCTATACTCCGATCAGGGGACTTTTGTTATACTCGATGAGGGCCTATGTTATACCTGCTGATCAGCAGATTTTGTTATTCTCGATCAGAGGACTGTGTTATACTCTGTTCAGGGACTTGTTATACATGATCAGGGGCCCTTGTTAAACCTTTCGATGAGGGCCTTTTGTTATACTCGACCAGAGTGGGTCTTTGTTATACTCGATCAGGGCCTTTGTTAAATCTGATCAGGGACTTTGTTGTAATTTGATCAGGGGCTGGTTATACCTGGATTAGTGGGAACTTGTTATACTCGGATCATGGGCCTTTGTTGTAATCGTTCAGGGACTTTTGTTATTCTTGATCAGGGAGCTTGTTATACTCTGTCCAGTGGGGACTTTGTTATACTTGGATCAGGGACTTTGTTATACTCTCAATAAGGGGGGGCTTTGTTATACACGATCAGGGGGGCTTTGTTATACTTGGATCTGGGGACCTTTTGTTATAATCGTTCAAGGGACTTTTATACTCGATCAGGACTTTGTTATACTCGATCAGGGGACTTGGTATACTCCGACCTGGGGAGTTTCTTATACTCGATCAGGGGACTCTTGTTATACTCGATGAGGGGCCTTTTGTTAAACTCGATGAAGGGCCTTTGTTATACTCGACCAGGGGACTTTGTTATACTCGATCAGGGCCTTTGTTAAACTCTGATCAGGGGCCTCGCTATACTCGATCAGGGGACTTTGTTATACTGTATCGTGGGATTTGTTATACTCGATCAGGGGACTTTGTTATACTATACCATGGGGAGTTTGTTATACTCGACCAGGGATTTTGTTATACTCGATTAGGGGCCTTATTATACTCCGGGATTAGGGAACTTTGTTATACTCGATCAGGGGACTTTGTTATACTCTGTTCAGCGGACTTTGTTATACTCTCGATCAGGGGTTTTGCTAAAATTCGTTATGATCAGGGACTTTGCTATACTCGGATCAGGTACTTTGTTATACTCGGTGAGGGGACTTTTGAGAATGCTTTTATCGTGGACTTTGTTATACTTGTTCAGGGACTTTGTTATACTTGATCTTGGGGACTTTGTTATACTGATCAGGGACTTTGTTATACCCGATGAGGGGGCTTTGTTATACTGATCAGGAATTTCGTTATATACCCGATGAGGGACTTTTGTTATACCTGGATTAGGGGCCATTTTTATACTCTCGGATCAGGGGACTTTGCTATACTCGAATAGGAACTTTGTTATAATCGTTTAGGCGTGACTTTGTTATACCTTCGATCAGGACTTGTTAATTTCCGATCAGGGGACCTTTGTTATACCCTAATTTCAGGAGTCGTTATACCCCATCAGGGACTCTTGTTATACCCGATCAGGGGAATTTATACTCAATCAGGGACTTTGTTATATCTTCGATGAGGGGGATCTTTGTTATTCTCGGATCATGGGACTTTGTTATACTCGGACCAGGGGACTTTATACCTCGATCAGGGCCTTTGTTATACTTGGATCAGGGGGCCTTTGGTTATACCGATCAGGGGACTTTGTTATTCTCGATCAGGGGACTTTGTTATACCCGGATCAGGGGACTTTATACTCGATCAGTGAACTTTGTTATACTCGATCAGGGCCTTGTTATACTCGCTGTTCATGCGCCTTTGTTATATTCGGATCAGGGCCTTTTGTTATACTCTGTTCAGGGAGTTTGTTATACTCGACCAGAGACTTTTGTTATACTCGAATAGGGAACTTGTTATAATCGTTTAGCGACTTTTGTTATACTCGATCAGAGGACTTTTGTTATACTCGATCAGGGGACTTTGTTATAATTTCGACCAGGGAGTTTGTTATACTCGATCAGGGACTTGTTATACTCGATCAGGGGAATTTGTTATACCAATCAGGGGACTTTGTTATATCTGATGAGGGACCTTGTTATTCTCGATCATGGAATCTTTGCTATACTGACCAGGGGACTTTTGTTATACTCGATCAGGGGCCTTTGCTAAACTCTCGATGAGGGCCTTTATATACTCGATCCGGGGACTTCGGTTATACTCGATCAGGGACTTTATTATACCTCTATCAGGGGACTTTGTTATACTGGATCAGCGGACTTTGTTATCTCGATCAGGGACTTTGTTATACTCTGTTCAGGGACTTTTGTTATACTAGATCAGGGACTTTTTTGTTATACTCCGATGAGGGGCCTTTGTTATACTCGACCAGGGGACTTTGGTTAAAATTGTTCAGGGACTTTGTTATACTCGATCAGGGACTTGGTTATACTCGTTCAGCGGACTTTGTTATTCTCGACCAGGGACTTTGTTAAAATTGTTCAGGGACTTTTGCTATACTCGATCAGGGGACTTTTGTTATACTAGATTAGGGACTTTGTTATACTCGACCAGGGGAGTTTGTTATACCTCGACCAGGGGGACTTTTTATACTCGATCAGGGGCCTTTGTTAAACTCGATGAGGGGCCTTTTGTTATACCCGATCAGGGACTTTTTTATACTCAATCAGGGCCTTTTGTTAAACCTCGATGAGGGGACTTTTTTATACTCGATCAGGGACTTTTTATACTCTATCAGGGTGACTTTTGTTATACTCTGTTCAGGGGACTTTGTTATTCTCGATCAGGGACCTTTGTTATACCTCGTTCAGGGACTTTGTTATACTTGATCAGGGACTTTGTTAGATTTCGATGAGGGCCTTGTTATACTCGACCAGGGACTTTGTTTAAATTGTTCAGGGACTTTTGTTATACTCGATCAGGGACTTTTGTTATACTCTGTTCGAAGCGGACTCTTTGTTATTCTCGATCAGGGCACTTTGTTATACCTCGTTCAGGGGACTTTGTTATACTTGATCAGGGACTTTGTTACATTTCCCGATGAGGGCCTTTTGTTATACTCTCGACCAGGGTACTTTGTTAAAATTGTTCAGGGACTTTGTTATACTCGATCAGGGACTTTGTTATACTCAGATTAGGGGACCTGTTATGCCCGACCAGGGGAGCTCAAGTTATACTCGACTAGGGGACTATTTTATACCGATCAGGGCCTTGTTAAACCTTCCGATGAGGGCCTTTGTTATACTCGATCAGGGACTTTTTTATACTCGGGATCAGGGGCCTTTGTTAAACCTGATGAGGGACTTTTTATACTCGATCAGGGGACTTTTTATACCGGATCAGGGACTTTTGTTATACCTGACCAGGGGAGTTTGTTATACTCGACCAGGGGACTTTTTTTATACTGATCAGGGGCCTTTGTTAAACCCGATGAGGGACTTTTTTATACTCGATCAGGGGACTTTATATACCCATCAGCGGACTTGTTAAACTCGATCAGGGCCTTTGTTATACCTGATCAGGGTCTTTTGTTATACTCGATCAGGGACGGTTATACCTCCATCAGCGGACTTTGTTATACCTGATCAGGGGACTTTGTTATACTCGATGAGGGCCTTGTTATACTCTGATCAGGGACTTTGTTATACTCGATCAGGGACTTTGTTATACTCCATCAGCGGACTTTTGTTATACCTGATCAGGGACTTTTGGTTATACCTGATGAGGGCCTTTGTTATACTCGATTAGGGGGACTTGTTATACTCGATCAGGGACTTTGTTATACTCCATCAGCGGACTCTTGTTATACCTCGGATCAGGGGACTTTGTTATACTCTCGATGAGTACCTTTTGTTATACTCGATCAGCAGACTTTATATTCTCGATCAGGGGACTGTGTTATACTTCCGTTCAGGGACTTTGTTATACTTGGATCAGGGCCTTTTGTTAAACTCGATGAGGGGCCTTTTGTTATACTCTTCGACCAGAGGACTTTTGTTATATTCTCGATCAGGGCCTTTGTTAAACCCCGATCAGGGACTTTGTTGTACTTGGATCAGGGGGCTTTGGTTATACTCATTTAGGAACTTTGTTATACTCGGATCATGGGCCTTTTGTTATAATCGTTCAAGGGACTTTTATACTCGCTCAGGACTTCATATACTGATCAGGGGACTTGTTATACTCAATAAGGGGCTTTTGTTACAATAATGATCAGGGGGTTTGGTTATACGGATCTGGGGCCTTTGTTATAATCGTTCATGGGACCTTTGTTATACTTCCGATCAGGGACTTGGTTATACTCGATCAGGGACTTTGGTATACTGACCTGGGGAAGTTTTATACCCTAGGGATCAGGGGACTCTTGTTATACTCGATGAGGGGCCTTTGTTAAACTCGATGAAGGGCCTTGTTAGTACCTGACCAGGGACTTTGTTATACCCGGATCAGGGCCTTTGTTAAACCTGCCGATCAGGTGCCTTGGTTATACTCTCGACTAGGGGACTTTGTTATACTGTATCAGGGACTTTTTGTTATACTCTCGATCAGGGGACTTTTGTTATACTATTCGGGCGTCGACCAGGGGATTTTGTTATACTCGATAGGGGCCTTTATTATACTCGATTAGGAACTTTGTTATACTCGATCAGGGACTTTGTTATAACCGTTCAGCGGACTTTGTTATACTCAGTCAGGGGCCCTTGTTGTACCCGATCAGGGACTTTGCTACTCGATGTAAATTCTTTGTTATACTCGGTAGGGACTTTGTTATACTCGATCAGGGGACTTTGTTATACTTGTTCGGGGACTTTGTTATACTTGATCTGGGGACTTTGTTATATGATCAGGGACTTTGTTATACTCGATAGGGGGCTTTGTTATAGATCAGGGACTTTGTTATACTCGATGAGGGACTTTGTTATACTCGATTAGGGGCCATTTTTATACTCGATCAGGGGACTTTGCTATACTCGAATAGGGAACTTTGTTATAATCGTTTAGGCGACTTTGTTATACTCGATCAGGGGACTTTGTTATACTCGATCAGGGACTTTGTTATACTCGACCAGGAGTTTGTTATACTCGATCAGGGACTTTGTTATACCTCGATCAGGGAATTTGTTATACTCAATCAGGGGACTTTGTTATATTCGATGAGGGACTTTGTTATTCTCGATCATGGACTTTTGTTATACTCGACCGGGGACTTTGTTATACTCGATCAGGGCCTTTGTTATACTTGATCAGGGGCTTTGTTATACTCGATCAGGGACTTTGTTATTCTCGATCAGGGGACTTTGTTATACCCGATCAGGGACTTTATTATACTCGATCAGTGAACTTTGTTATACTCGATCAGGGGCCTGTTATACTCGTTCGCCTTTGTTATATTCGATCAGGGCCTTTGTTATACTCGTTCAGGGAGTTTGTTATACTCGACCAGAGACTGTTATACTCGAATAAGAACTTTATTAATCGTTTAGGCGACTTTGTTATACTCGATCAGAGGACTTTGTTATACCGATCAGGGGACTTTGTCTATACTCGACCAGGGAGTTTGTTATATACTCGATCAGGGGACTTTGTTATACTCGATCAGAATTTGTTATCCTCAATCAGGGGACTTTGTTATATTCGATGAGGGACTTTGTTATTCTCGATCATGGGACTTTGTTATACTCGACCAGGGACTTTGTTATACTCGATCAGGGGCCTTTGTTAAAACTCGATGAGGGCCTTTGTTATACTCGATCCAGGGACTTTGTTATACTCGATCAGGGACTTTATTATACTATCAGGGGACTTTGTTATACTCGATCAGCGGACTTTGTTATTCTCGATCAGGGGACTTTGTTATACTCGTTCAGGGACTTTGTTATACTAGATCAGGGACTTTTTTATACTCGATGAGGGCCTTTAGTTATACTCGACCAGGGGTTTTGTTAAAATTGTTCAGGGACTTTGTTATACTCGATCAGGGGACTTTTTGTTATACTCGTTCAGCGGACTTTGTTATTCTCGAACCAGGACTTTGTTAAAATTGTTCAGGGACTTTTTGTTATACCTCGATCAGGACTTTTATACTAGATTAGGGGACTTTATACTCGACCAGGAGTTTGTTATACTCGACCAGGGGACCTTTTTATACTCGATCAGGGCCTTTGTTAAACCGCGAGAGGGCCTTTGTTATACCTCGATCAGGGACTTTTTATACTCAATCAGGGCCTTTGTTAAACCCGATGAGGGGACTTTTATACTCGATCAGGGACTTTTGACCAGGGGACTTTTGTTAAAATTGTTCAGGGGACTTGTTATACCTGATCAGGGGACTTTGTTATACTAGATTAGGGACTTTGTTATACTCGACCAGGGAGTTTGTTATACTCGACCAGGGGACTTTTATACTGATCAGGGGCCTTTTGTTAAACCTTTCGATGAGGGGCCTTGTTATACTCATCAGGGACTTTTTATACCTCGATCAGGGGCCTCTTGTTAAACCTCGGCTGAGGGACTTTTTATACCAATCAGGGGACTTTTTTATACCTCTATCAGGGTATTTGTTATACCTGTTCAGGGACTTTTGCTCTGATCAGGGGACTTTGTTATACCTCGTTCAGGGACTTTGTTATACTCTGATCAGGGACTTCATACTCGATGAGGGCCTTGTTATACTCTCGACCAGGGGACTTGTTAAAATTGTTCAGGGACTTTGTTATACCTGATCAGGGGACTTTGTTATACCTGTTCAGCGGACTTTGTTATTCTCGATCAGGGGACTTTGTTATACTCGTTCAGGGACTTGTTATAATTTGGATCAGGGGACTTTGTTATACCTGATGAGGGGCCTTTGTTATAATTTCGACCAGGGTACTTTGTTAAAATTGTTCAGGGACTTTTGTTATACTCGATCAGGGACTTTGTTATACTAGATTAGGGACTTCATATACTCGACCAGGGAGTTTGTTGGTACCTGACTAGGGACTTTTTTATACCTCGATCAGGGGCCTTTGTTAAACCTCGATGAGGGGCTCCTTTGTTATACTCGATCAGGGGACTTTTTATACTCGATCAGGGGCCTTTGTTAAACTCGCTGATGAGGGACTTTTTATACCTCGATCAGGGACTTTTATACTGATCAGGGACTCTTTTGGTTATACCTCTTTCGACCAGGGAGTTTGTTATACCGACCAGGACTTTATACTCGATCAGGGGCCTTTTGTTAAACTCGATGAGGGACTTTTTATACTCGATCAGGGGACTTTGTTATACCCATCAGCGGACTTTGCTAAACCTGACTAGGCCTTTTGTTATACTCGATCAGGGACTTTGTTATACTCGATCAGGGGACTTTGTTATACCTCCATCAGCGGACTTTTGTTATACTGATCGGGGACTTTGTTATACTCTCGATGAGGGCCTTTTGTTATACTCTCGATCAGGGGACTTTTGTTATACCTGATCAGGGACTTTTGTTATACTCCATCAGCGGACTTTGTTATACCTCGATCAGGGGACTTTTGTTATACCTGATGAGGGGTCTTTGTTATACTCTGATTAGGGACTCCTTTGTTATACCATCAGGTACTTTTGTTATACTCCATCAGCGGACTTTGTTATACTCATCAGGGACTTTTGTTATACTCGATGAGGGACCTTTGTTATACCTCGATCAGCAGACCTTTGTTATTCCCGGATCAGGGGACTGTGTTATACCTGTTCAGGGACTTTGTTATACTTGGATCAGGGGCCTTTTGTTAAACTCTCGATGAGGGCCTTTTGTTATACTCGACCAGAGTGACTTTTGTTATACTCGATCAGGGGCCTTGTTAAATTCGATCAGGGGACTTTGTTGTACTTGGGATCAGGGGCTTTGTTATACCTGATTAGGGAACTTTGTTATACTCGATCATGGGCCTTGTTATAATCGTTCAAGGGGACTTTTGATATACTCGATCAGGGGAGTTTGTTATAATTGATCAGGGGACTTTGTTATACTCAAATCTGGGAGTTTATACTCCTAATTAGGACTTTGTTATACTCGATGAAGGGCCTTTGTTAAACTCGATGAAGGGCCTTGTTATACCTCGACCAGGAGACTTTTGTTGTTTCGATCAGGGGCCTTTTGTTAAACTCCGATCAGCCTTTGTTATACCTGATCAGGGACTTTTGTTATACTTTTATTAGGGACTTTGTTATACCTCGATCAGGGGACTTGTTATACTATACCATGGGAGTTTGTTATACTCGACTAGGGGACCTATATACTCGATTAGGGGGCCTTTTGTTATACTCGATTAGGGAACTTTATATACTCGATCAGTACTTTTTGTTATACCTGTTCAGCGGACTTTGTTATACCTGATCAGGGCCCTTGTTGTACCCGGATCAGGGACTTGCTATACCTGATCAGGGTACTCTGTTATACTCGGTGAGGGGGCTGGTTATACAATGATCAGGGGAGCTTTGGTATACTTGATCAGTGGCCTTTTGTTATAATCGTTCAAGGGACTTTGTTATACTCGACCAGGGAGTTTGTCATACTCGACCAGGGGGACTCGTTATACTTTTGATCAAGGGCCTTACAAACCGATCAGGTCCTTTGTTATACTCGATCAGGGACTTTGTTATACCTGAATCAGAGGCCTTGTTAAACTCGATCAGGGGACTTGTTATACTCGATCAGGGCCTTTGTTATAATCGTTCAGGGGACTTTGTTATACTCGATCAGAGGCCTTTGTTATACCTTTCGATCAGGGACTTTGTTATACTCGATCAGGAGACTTTGTTATACCTCGATGAGGGATTTTGTTATACTCGATCAAGGACTTTCTTTATCCCTGATCAGGGACTTTGTTATACCTGATGAGGGGCTTGTTATACCTGATCAGGGACTTTGTTACCTCGATGAGAGCACTTTGTTATACCTCGGATGAGGGGGTTTTGTTATGTAATTCGATCAGGAGACTTGTTATTCTCGATCAGGGGAACTTTGTTATACCCGATCAGGACTTTGTTATACTCGATCATAGAACTTTGTTACCTCGGGATCAGGGGCCTTTGTTATACCTTTCGTTCAGGCAGCTTTGCTATATTCGATCAGGGGCCTTTTTATACCACCAGGGGACTTTTGTTATACCGATTAGGGGCCTTTGTTAAACTCTGGGATTAGGGGCCTCTTGTTATACTCGATCAGGAACTTTTTTATACCGGGATCAGGACCGTGTTATACTGATCAGGGGTTTTGTTTTACCGATCAGGTAACTTTGTTATACTTGGATCAGGGGACTTTGTTATACTCGATAAGGCTTTGTTATACACGATCAGCGGGCTTTGTTATACTTGATCAGGGGCCTTGTTATAATCGTTGAAGGTTCTTTGTTATACTCATCAGGGGACTTTGTTATACTCGATCAGGGGACTTTGTTATTAAGTACTCGACCAGAGTTTCTATACCGACCAGACTTTGTTATACCTCGATGAGGGGCCTTGTTAAACTCTCGATGAGGGGCCTTTGTTATACCTCGACCAGGGACTCTTTGTTGAGTACTCGATCAGGGGCCTTGTTAAACTCTGATGAAGGGCCTTGTTATACTCGATCAGGGACTTTATTATACTCTATCAGGGACTTCTTATACTCGATCAGGGACCTTTGTTATACCTTTCGACCAGGGAGTTTGTTATACCTTCGACCAGGACTGTGTTATACCTCGATCAGGGGCCTTGTTATACTTGGATTAGGGAACTTGTTATACTCGATCAGGGGACTTTGTTATACCTGTTCCGCGGACTTTGTTATATACTCGATCAGGGGCCTTGCTGTACCCGATCAGGGGACTTTTGCTATACTCGATCAGGGTACTTTTCTTATACCTCGGTGAGGGACTTGTTATACCTCTCGATCAGACTCTTTGTTATACTTGTTCAGGGACTTTGTTATACTCTGATCTGGGAACTTTGTTATACCTCGATGAAGGGGCTTGTTATACACGATTAGGGGGCTTTGTTATAATTGATCAGGGGCCTTTGTTATAATCGTTCAAGGGACTTTGTTATACCTCAATCAGGGACTTTGTTATAAGACTCTTAATCTAACCCCGTCACACCCCAACCTGCTCCCGCCCACACCCCAACCCGCTAACCTGATCAAGGGCCTTTTGTTAAACCTGATCAGGGTCCTTTGTTATACTCGATCAGGGGACTTTGTTATACCTGGATCAGGGGTCTTTGTTAAACTCGATCAGGGGACTTGTTATACCCGGATCAGGGGCCTTTGTTATAATCTCGTTCAGGGGACTTTGTTATACTCGATCAGGAGACTTTGTTATACTCGATCAGAGGCCTTTGTTATACCTTTCGATGACTTTTTGTTATACTCTCGATCAAGGGACTTTCTTATCCTCGATCAGGACTTTTGTTATACTCGATGAGGTAGGGGCTTTGTTATACCTCGATTAGGGGGCTTCGGTTAACCTTTCGATCAGGGACTTTTGTTATTCTCGATCAGGGGACTTTGTTATACCCGATCAGGGACTTGTTATACCTTTCGATCAGGGAACCTTTGTTAAACTCGATCAGGGGCCTTTTGTTATACCTGTTCAGGCACCTTTGTTATATTCGGATCAGGCCCTTTTGTTATACCTCGACCAGGGACCTTTTGTTATACTCGATGAGGGCCTTTGTTAAACTCTCGACAGGGTGCCTTTTGTTATACTCGATCAGGTGGTTTTGTTTTACTCTCGATCAGGTAACTTTGTTATACTCGATCAGGGCCTTGTTATAATCGTTCAGGGAACTATGTTATATCTGGATCAGGGACTTTTGTTATACTCGATCAGGGACTTTGTTATACTCGGATCAGGCTCCTTTGTTATATTCGATGAGGGACTTTGTTATTCTCGATCATGGACTTTGTTATACTCTGATGAGGGGCCTTGTTACACCTGATGAGGGACTTGCTCACCCGGATCAGGAATTTGTTATACCCGTTGAGGGACTTTGTTATACTCGGGATGAGGGGCTCATTATACCTCGATGAGGGGCCTTTTTGTTATACCTCGATCAGGACTTTGTTATACTCGATCAGGAACTTTGTTATACCTGATCAGGGCCTTTGTTATACTCGTCTGTGTCTTTTGTTATATCTGATCAGGCCCTTTGCTTATACTCGACCAGGGACTTTGTTATACCGATGAGAGGCCTTTGTTAAAACTCCGGATTAGGTGCCTTTGTTAGTACCCTCGATCAGGGTTTTGTTTTACTCGATCAGGTAACTTTGTTATACTCGATCAGGGCCTTGTTATAACTGTTCAGGAACTATGTTATATTCGATCAGGGGACTTTGTTATACCTGATGAGAGGGGACTTTGTTATACCTCGATCAGGCTCCCTTTGCTATATTCGATGAGGGGACTTTGTTATTCTCGATCAGGGGACTTTGTTATACTCGATCAGGTGCCTTTGTTATACTCGATCAGGGCCTTTGTTATACCTGATCAGGACCCTTTGTTATACTCGACCAGACTTGTTATACCTGATCAGGGGCCTTTACAAACCTTTCGATGAAGGGCCTTTGTTATACCTGATCAGGGGACTTTGTTATACTCTATCAGGGACTCTTATACCTCGATCAGGACTTCGGTTATACTCGAACAGGGAGTTTGTTATACCTGACCAGGGGACTGTAAGCTATACCTGATCAGGGCCTTTTGTTATACTTGATTAGGGAACTTTGTTATACTCGATCAGGGACTTTGTTATACCTGTTCAAAGTGGACTTTTGTTATACTCGATCAGGGCCTTTGTTGTACCCGATCAGGGACTTTGGCTATACCTCGATCAGGGTTCTTTCTTATACTGGTGAGGGACTTTTGTTATACCTGATCAGGGACTTTGTTATACTTGTTCAGGGACTTTGTTATACTTGATCTGGGAACTTTGTTATACTTCCGATGAAGGGCTTGTTATACAATGACAGGGGGGGGGCTTTGTTATAATTTGGATCAGGGCCTTGTTATAATCACCGTTCAAGGGACTTTGTTATACTTCAATCAGGGACTTTTGTTATACTCGATCAGGGGACTTTGTTATACCTCGACCAGGGGAGTTTGCTATACTGACCAGGGGGACTTTGTTATACCCGATCAAGGGCCTTGTTAAACTCGATCAGGGTCCTTTGTTATGTGGGCTCCGATCAGGACTTGTTATACTTTCGGATCAGGGTCTTGTTAAACCTTTTCGATCAGGGACTTTGTTATACCTCGATCAGGGCCTTTGTTATAATCTCAATGTTCAGGGGACTTTGTTATACCTGGATCAGGGAGACTTTGTTATACCTCGACTTCAGAGGCCTCTTTCTTAAGGCCTCGAGAGGGACTTTGCTATACTCGATCTAGGACCTTCTTTATCCTCGATCAGGGACTTTGTTATACCTTCGGGATGAGGGGGCTTTTGTTATACCTGATTAGGGGCTTTGTTAAACTCTGATCAGGGATCTCGTTATTCTCGGATCAGGGGACTTTGTTATACCCGATCAGGGGACTTTGTTATACCCGCTGATCAGGAACTTTGTTAAACTCGATCAGGGGCCTTTGTTATACTCGCTGCTCAGGCACCTTTGTTATATTCGATCAGGGCCCTTTATTATACTCGACCAGGGACTCGTTATACCTGATGAGGGGCCTTTGTTGTACCTCGGCGAGGGACTTTGTTCTACCTGGATCAGGAATTTGTTATACCTCAAGTTGAGGGACTTTGTTATACCTGATGAGGGGCCTTTGTTATACTCGATGAGGGGCCTTTGTTATACTCGGATCAGGGGCCTTGTTATACTGATCAGGGGACTTTGTTATACTCGATCAGGGGCCTTTGTTATACCTCGATCAGGGACTTTGTTATACCTCGACCAGGGAAACCTTTGTTATACCTGATCAGGGCCTTTGTTATACCTGTTCAGGCATCTTTGTTATATCTGATCAGGGCCCTTGTTATACCTCGACCAGGGGACTTGTTATACTCTGATGAGAGGCCTTTATACAAACCTGATTAGGTGCCTTTGTTATACTGATCAGTTTGCCTTACCTGATCAGGTAACATTGTTATAATTTCGATCAGGGCCTTTGTTATAATCAATTCAGGGAACTATGTTATATTCGATCAGGGGACTTTGTAATACTCGATGAGGGACTTTATATACCTCGATCAGGCTCCTTTGCTATATTTGATGAGGGGACTTTGCTATTCTTCGATCAGGGGACTTTGTTGTTCGGATCAGGTGCCTTGTTATACTCGATCAGGGGCCTTTTGTTATACTCGATCAGGGGACTTTGTTATACCTCGAATAGGGACTTTGTTATAAATCGTTCAGTGACTTAGTTATATTCGATTAGGGACTTTGTTATACTCGATCAGAAACTTTGTTATACTCGATCAGGAAACTTTGTTATACTGGACCAGGGGAGTTTGTTATTCTCGATCAGGGGACTTTGTTATACTCGATCAGTGGAATTGTTATACTCGATCAGGGACTTTGTTATATTAGATGAGGGACTTTGTTATTCCCGATCAGACTTTGATATTATCGATGAGGGCCTTTGTTATACTCGATCACGGGACTTTTGTTATACTCGACCAGGCGACTTTGTTATACTCGATCCGGGGCCTTTGTTATACTTGATCAGGGGCTGTTATACTCGATCAGGGGACTGTGATATTCTCGATCAGGGGACTTTGTTATACCCGATCAGGGGATTTTGATATACTCGATCAGGGATCTTTGTTATACTCGATCAGGGCCTTTGTTATACTCGTTCAGGCGCCTTTGTTATATATTCGATCAGGGACTTTGTTATACTCGATCAGGGGACTTTGTTATATTCGATGAGGGACTTTGTTATTCTCGATCATGGGGCTTTATACTCGATGAGGGGCCTTTGGTTATACTCGATTAGGGGCTTTGTTATACTCGATCAGGGGACTTTGATATTCTCGATCAGGGGACTTTGTTATACCCGATCAGGGGACTTTGTTATACTCGATGATGGGCCTTGAGAGGACATTGTTATTCTCGATCAGGGGACTTTGTTATACTCAATTAGGAACTTTGTTATACTCGATCAGGAACTTTGTTATACTCGATCAAGGGCCTTTGTTATACTCGTTCAGGCGCTTTGTTATATTCGATCAGGGGCTTTGTTATACTCGATCAGGGGCCTTTGTTATAATCGTTCAGGGACTATGTTATATCTCGAACAGGGGACCTTGTTTATACTCGATTGGGGACTTTGTTATACTCAATCAGGGACTTTGTTATATTCGATGAGGGACTTTTTATACTCGACCATGGGACTTTGTTATACCCGATGGGGGCCTTTGTTATACTCGATTAGGGGCCTTTGTTATACTGATCAGGGGACTTTGTTATAATTGATCAGAGGACTTTGTTATATATGAGGGCTGTTATCTCGATCAGGAACTTTATTATACTCGGTGAGGGGACTTTGTTATACTCGATCATGAGACTTTGTTATACTCGATGAGGGCTTTGTTATACTCGATCAGGGACTTTGTTATACTCGATCAGGGCCTTTGTTATACTTTCAGGGGGCTTTGTTATACTCGATCAGGGGCCTTTGTTATACTCGATGAGGGCCTTTGTTTATATTCGATCAGGGGACTTTGTTATACTCGATCTGGGACTTTGTTATACTCGATTTGGAGCCTTTGTTATACTTGATCAGGGCTTTGTTATACTCGATCAGGACTTTGTTATTCTCGATAAGGGGACTTGTTATACTCGATGAGGGACTTTGTTATACTTATTGAAGGGCCTTTATACTCGATCAGGGATATTGTTATTCTCGATAAGGGACTTTGTTGTACTCAATTAGGGGCTTTGTTATACTCGATCAGGGATTTTTTATACTCAATCAGGGCCTTTGTTATACTCGTTCAGGGGACTATGTTATACTCGAACAGGGGACCTTGTTATACTCGATCAGGGTTTTGTTATAATCGATCAGAGGACTTTTGTTATACTCTATGAGGCTTTGTTATCCTCGATCAGGGAACTTTTTATACTCGGTGAGGACTTTGTTATACTGGATCAGGGACTTTGTTTTACTCGATGAGGGCTTTGTTATATCTCGATCAGAGGACTTGTTATACTCGATCAGGGGCCTTTGTTATACTCGATCAGGGCCTTTGTTATACTCGATCAGGAGACTTTTATACTCGACCTGGGACTTTGTTGCACTCGATTTGGGCCTTTATTATCTTGATCAGGGGCTTTGTTATACTCGATCAGGGACTTTCTAATTCTCGATAAG
>NW_024723649.1:0-20064 GCF_018991925.1 Homarus americanus
TACACCTCTTACACTCCCAGGTACACCTCCGACACCTCCAGGTACACCTCCGACACTCCATGTACACTTCTCTCACCTCCAGGTACACCTCCGACACTCCAGGTACAAGCTCCGACACTCCCAGGTAAACCTCCGCTACTCCTAGGTACACCTCTGACACTCCCAGGTACACCTCTGACACCTCCTAGGTATTCCTCTGACACTCCCTCGTACATCTCTGACACTCCCAGGTACACCTCAGACACTCCGTGGTACACCTCTGACCTCCAGGTACCTCTTTCACTCCCTGGTTTCTCCCCGGCACTCCCAGGTACACCTCAGACACTCCAGTACACCTCAGACACTCCAGGTACACCTCTGACACTCCCAGGTAAACCTCAGACACTCCTAGGTACACCTCTCACCCAGTACACCTCACACTCCATGTACTCATGTGACACTCCTGGTACTTCTCTGACATTCCCAGGTACTCACTGACACTCCTGGCACACCCTGAAACTCCCAGGTACACCTCCGACACTCCAGGTACACCTCTGACACTCCCAAGTTTCCACTGACATTCCCTGGTACACCTCCTGACACTCCCAGGTACACGTCCAACACTCCACATACACCTCTGACACTCCCAGGTACATCTCTGACCTCCCAGGTACCTCTGACTCTCCCAGGTACACCTCTGACACTCTTAGGTACTCCTCTGTCACTCCTGATACACCTCAACACTCCCAGGTGGCTGCCTCTGACACTCAGGTACACCGCTAACACTGCCAGGTACACCTCAGAAACTGCCAGGTACACCTCAGACACTGCCAGGTACACCTCAGACACTCCCAGGTACACCTCAGACACTCCAAGGTACACCTCTGACACTCCCAAGTGCACCTCTGACACTCCCAGGCACACCTCTTACACTCCCAGGTACACCTCCAGGTACACTTCTTACACTCCAGGTACACCTCCGACACTCCCAGGTACACCTCTGACACTCCCAGGTACACTTCCTGACACTCAGGTACACCTCTGACACTCCCAGTAACACCTCTAACACTCCCAGCTACTCCACTGACATTCCCTGGTACACCCCTGACACTCCCAGGTACCTCTGACCCTCCCAGGTACACCCCAGACACTCCCAGGTACACCTCTGACACTCCAGGTACACCTCCGACCTCCCAGGTACACCTCCGACCTCCCATGTACACTTCTCACTCCCAGGTACACCTCCAACACTCCAGGTACAACTCCGACCTCCAAGGTAAACCTCCGATCTCCTAGGTACACCTCTGACACCTCCAGGTACACCTCTGACACTCCTGGGTATTCCTCTGACCTCCCTCGTACATCTCTGACCTCCCAGGTATGCCTTAGACACTCCTGGTACACCTCTGACACTCCCAGGTACACCTCTTTCACTCCCTGGTTCTCCCCTGACACTCCAGGTGCAGCTCAGACACTCCGGTACACCTCAGACACTCAGTACACCTCCGAACCTCCAGGTACACCTCAGACACTCCTAGGTCCACCTCTCACACTCCTAGGTACACCTCTCACACTCCCATGTACTCCTGTGACACTCCTGGTACTTCTCGGCCTCCCAGGTACACCTCAGACCTCCAGGTACACCACAGACACTCCCAGGTACACCTCAGACACTCCAAGGGTGCTCTGACACTCAAGTGCACCTCTGACACTCCAGGCACACCTCTGACACGCCCAGGTACACCTCAGACACTCCCAGGTACACCACAGACACTCCGGTGCACCTCAGACAAGGTGCACCTGTGACACTCAAGTGCCTCTGCACTCAGGCACACCGGCCTCCCAGGTACACCTCAGACACTCCCAGGTACACCACCGACACTCCCAGGTCATCCGACATTCCCAGGTACACCTCAGACACCAAGGTGCACCTCCGACACTCAAGTGCACCTCTGACCTCCCAGGCACACCTCTGACCTCCAGGTACACCTCCGATACTCCCAGGTACACGTTTGAGACTCCCAGGTACTCACTGACACTCCTGGTACACCTCTGACACTGCCGGTACACCTCTGACTTCCAGGTACTCCTGTGACCTCCCAGGTACACCCCTGACACTCCCTGGTACCGTGACACTCCCAGGTAAACCTCCGATACTCCCAGGTACACCTCGAACACTCAGGTGCTCCTCTGACACACTTTGGTTCACCTCTGAGACTCCCAGGTACATCTGACACTCCCTGGTACACCTCCGATATTCCCAGGTACACCTCCGATATTCCCGGTACCTCCGATATTCAGGTATACCTTTGAGACTCCCAGGTACTTCACTGACACTCCTGGTATACCTCTGACATTCCCAGGTACACATCTGACACTCCTGGTACACCTCCGATATTCCCAGGTACACCTCCGATATTCAGGTACACCTCGATATTCCCAGGTACACCTCCGATATTCCCAGGTACACCTCCGATACTCCAGGTATACCTTTGAGACTCAGGTACTTCACTGACACTCTCTGTGTGCTCTGACATTCCCAAGTACTCCTCTGACACATCCAGAGTACCTCCTGATACTCCCAGGTATCTCACCAACACTCCCAGGTCCCGCCTCCCGGCTTTCTCCCAGGCCTGCTCAAACACTCCCAGGTAAGCCTCCCGTGCTCCTAAAGTACACACCTCTGGCTTACTCCCAGGTACACCTCTGGCTTACTCCTAGTATTCCTCTGACACGCACCCTGGTATGCCTCTGACCTCCCAGGTACACCTCAGAACCTCCCTGTACCTCTCTGACCTCCCAGGTACAGCTCTCACTCCCTGGTTGCTCCCCTGACACTCCGGGGTACACCTCCAGACACTCCCAGGTACCTCCAGACACTCCCCAGGTACCTCTGGCCTCCCAGGTACACCTCCAGACACTCCCTGATGCACCTCTCCTCAGGTACACATCTCACCTCCCAGGTACTCCTGTACCCACTCCTGGTACTTCTCCCAACCTCCCAGGTACTCTTCTGACACTCCCAGGTACACCTCTGGCCTCCCAGGCACCTCTGCCTCCCGTGCTCACTGACATTCCTGGTACACCCCTGACACTCCCATTACACCTCCCAGCCTCCCAAATTTTTGAACACTCCCAGGTACCTCTGCCTCCCAGGCCCACACCTCCGACACTCCCAGGTACACCTCCCGGCCTCCCATGTACCTTCTCCCACACTCCAGGTACACCTCCCGGCTTGCTCCCAGGTACTCCGACACTCCCAGGTAAACCTCCGATACTCCCGTGCACCTCTCCCAGCACCCCCAGGTACACCTCCTGACCTCCTAGGTATTCCTCTGACACTCCCTCATGCATCTCTGGCCTCCCAGGTATGCATCAGACACTCCCTGGTACACCTCTGGCCTCCCAGGTACCTCTTTCCTCCCTGTTCTCCTGGCTTCCTCCCAGGTACAGCTCAGGCACTCGCAGGTACACCTCAGGCACTCCGGGTACACTCTGAGCACTCCAGTACACCTCCAGGCACTCCTAGGTACCTCTCACACTCCTACGTGCACCTCTCCTGCTCCCATGTGCTCCTGTGCTTGCTCCTGGTACTTCTCTGGCCTCCCAGGTACACCTCCCAGACACTCCCAGTTACACCACAGGCCTCCCAGGTACACCTCAGGCACTCCCAGGTGCACCTCTGACACTCCAAGTGCACCTCCTGACACTCCCAGGCACACCTCTGACGCTCCCACATGCCTCGAACACTCCCAGGTACGCCCCGACACTCCCAGGTAAACCTCTGACCTCCCAGTACACCTCTTACACTCCCAGGTACACCTCTCAAACACTCCCAGGTACACCTTCGACACTCCCATGTACACTTCTCACCTCCCAGGTACCTCCGACACTCCAGAGCCTGGCTCGGCCTCCCAGGTAAACCTCCACTACTCCTAGAGTACACATCCTGACCTCCCAGGTACACCTCCCCCAACCTCCTAAGTATTCCTCTGACCTCCCTCGTACATCTCTAGCCTCCAAGTACACCTGAGACACTCCTGGTACACCTCCCCTGACATCCCAGGTACCTCTCTAACCTCCCTGGTACACCTCTGACACTCTAGGTACTCCTCTGTCCCTCCCTAATACACCTCTTACTCCCAGGTGCCTTTGACCTCCCAGGCCACCGCTGACACTGCCAAGTACACCTCAGAGACTGCCAGGTACACCTCAGACACTGCCAGTTACACCTCAGACACTCCCAGGTACATCCGCTACTCCTAGGTACACCTCTGACACTCCCAGGTACACCTCCTGACACTCCTAGGTATTCCTCTGACACTCCCTCGTGTACCTGTGACACTCCCAGGTACACCTCAGACACTCCTGGGTACCTCTGACACTCCCAGGTACAACTCTTTCACTCCTGGTTCTCCCCCTTGCTCCGGTACACCTCAGACACTCCCGGGTACACCTCAGACACTCCCAGGTACACCTCTGGCCTCCCAGGTACACCTCAGACACTCCTAGGTACACCTCTCACACTCCAAGGTACACATCTCACACTCCCAGGTACTCCTGTGAGCACTCCCTGGTACATCTCTGGCCTCCCAGGTACACCTCCTGACACTCAGGCACACCTCTGACACTCCCAGGTAAACCGCCTAGCACTGCCAGGTACCTCTGACACTCATGTTACCTCCGACACTCCCAGGTACGGTCACTCCCAGAACTCCACTGACCTCCCTGCCCTTACACTCCCAGGTACACCTCTGACACTCCCAGGTACACCTCTGACCGCCTGGTACCTCAAGCCTCCCAGGTACACCCCAGACACTCGCAGGTTCTTAGACACTCCCAGGTACTTTTCACACTCGCAAGTACACCTCCGACATTCCTGGTACACCTCTGACACTCCAAGGAACACGTCCAACACTCCCAGATACACCACTGACACTCCCAGGTACATCTCTGAGCACTGCCAGGTACACCTCTGACACTCCCAGGTTCACCTCTGACACTCCCAGGTACACCTCCCGTGCTCCCAGGTACACCTCTGACACTCCAGGGTACACCTCTGACACTCCATATGCTTCCTCTCTGTCCTCCCTGAAACACCTCTAACATTAACAGGTACACCGCTGACTCTCCAGGTACACCGCTGAAACTACCAGGTACACCTCAGACACTGCCAGGTACACCTCAGACACTGCCAGGTACACCTCAGACACTCCAGGCACCTCCGACACTCCATGTACACTTCTCCACACTCCCAGGTACACCTCGGACACTCCCAGGTACAACTCCGACACTCCAGGTATAGCTCCGATACTCCAAGTACCTCAGACACTGCCAGGTACACCTCAGACACTGCCAGGTACACCTCAGACACTCCCAGGTACACCTCCGACACTCCCATGTGCACTTCTCACACTCCCAGGTACACCTCCGACACTCCCAGGTAAAACTGCGACACTCCCAGGTAAACCTCCGATACTCCTAGGTACACCTCTGACTCCCAGGTACACCTCTGACACTCCCTGGTACACCTCTGAGCACCCCTAGGTATCTGACACTCCCAGGAATAACTCCGACACTCCCAGGTTAAACCTCCGATACGCCTAGGTACACCTCTGACACTCCAGGTACACCTCTGACACTCCCAGGTACACCTCAGACACTCCCAGGTACACCTCTGCACCTCCTAGGTATTCCTCTGACCTCCTCATTGCATCTCTGACACTCCCAGAATACCTCAGACACTCCTGGTACCTCTGACACTCCCGTACACCTCTTTCACTCCCTGGTTCTCCCTGACACTCCCAGGTACAGATCAGACACTCCCAGGTACACCTCAGACACTCCGGTACACCTCTGACACTCAGGTACACCTCAGACACTCCTAGGTACACCTCTCACTCCTAGGTACACCTCTCCTCCCATGTACTCCTGTGACACTCCCTGGTGCTTCTCTTAACCCCAGGTACACCTCAGACACTCCAGGTACACCTCAGACACTCCAGGTACACCTCAGACACTCAAGGTGCACCTCTGACACCTCCAAATTGCACCTCTGACACTACCAGGCACACCTCCTGAACCTCCCAGGAACATCTAACACTCCCAGGTGCTCCACTGACATTCCCTGGTACACCCCTGACACTCCCAAGTTACACCTCTACGCCCTCCCAGGTACACCCCAGACACTCCCAAGTACACCTCTGACACTCCAGGTACACCTCCGACATTCCCAGGTACACCTCCGACACTTCCAGCACTTCTCACACTCCCAGGTACACCTCCGACACTCCCAGGTAACTCCGGCACTCCCAGGTAAACCTCCGATACTCCTAGGTACACCTCTGACACTCCCAGGTACACCTCTGACACTCCTAGGTATTCCTCTGACACTCCCTCGTGCATCTCTGACACTCCCAGGTATGCCTCAGACACTCCCTGGTACACCTCTGACCTCCCAGGTACACCTCTTTCCTCCTGGTTCTCCCCTGACACTCCAGGTACAGCTCAGACACTCCAGGTACACCTCAGACACTCCGGTACACCTCTGACACTCCCAGGTACACCTCAGACACCTAGGTACACCTCTCACACTCCTAGGTTACCTCACACCTCCACATGTACTCCTGTGACACTCCTGGTACTTCTCTGACACTCCGAGTACCTCAGACACTCCCAGGTACACCACAGACACTCCAGGTACACCTCAGACACTCCAAGGTGCACCTCTGACACTCCCAAGTTACCTCTGACACTCCAGGCACACCTCTGACCTCCAGGTACACCTCAGACACTCCAGGTACACGCTGACACTCCCAGGTAAACCTCTGACCTCCCAGGTACACCTCCGACACTCAGGTACAACTCCGACACTCCAGGTAAACCTCCGCTACTCTGGTACACCTCTGACCTCCCAGTACACCTCTGACACTCCTGGGTATTCCTCTGACCTCCCTCGTACATCTCTGACCTCCTGGTACTTCTCTGATACTCCCAGGTACACCTCAGACACTCCCAGGTACACCTCAGACACTCCCAGGTACACCTCCAGACACTCCAAGGTGCACCTCTGACCTCCAAGTGCACCTCTGACACTACCAGGCACACCTCTGCACTCCCAGGTCTGTCTACTCCCAGGTGCTCACTGACATTCCTGGTACACCTGACACTCCCAGGTACACCTCTGACCCTCCCAGGTACACCCCAGACACTCCCAGGTACACCTCCGACACTCCCAGGTACACCTCCGACACTCCCAGGTACACCTCCGACACTCCCATGTGCACTTCTCACCTCCCAGGTTACACCTCGACATTCCCAGGTACAACTCCGACATCAGGTAAACCTCCGATGCTCCCTAGGTACACCTCCTGCTCCCAGGTACACCTCCTGACCTCCTCCAGTATTCCTCTCAACCTCCCTCGTACATCTCTGACCTCCCAGGTATACCTCAGACACTCCTGGTACACCTCTGGACACTCCCAGGTACCTCTTTCACTCCCTGGTTCTCCCCTACACTCCCAGGTACAGCTCAGACACTCCCAGGTACACCTCAGACACTCCGAGGTACACTCTGACACTCCAGGTACACCTCAGACTCTCTGGGCCACCTCTCACACTCCTAGGTACACCTCTCACACTCCCATGTGCTCCTGTGACCTCCCTGGTACTTCTCTGACACTCCCAGGTACACCTCAGACACTCCCAGGTACACCACAGACACTCCCAGGTACACCTCCAGACACTCCAAGGTGCACCTCCTGACACTCTGCACCTCTGACACTCCCAGGCACACCTCTGACACTCCCAGGTACACCTCAGACACTCCCAGGTACACCGCTGACCTCCCAGGTAAACCTCGACGCTCCCAGGTACACCTCTTACACTCCCAGGTACACCTCCGACACTCCCAGGTACACCACCGACTTGCTCCATGTACACTTCTCCACACACTCCAGGTACACCTCCGACCTCCCAGGTACAACTCCGACACTCCAGGTAAGCCTCCGCTTTGCTCCCTAGGTACACCTCTGACCTCCCAGCACCTCTGGCCTCCCTAGGTATTCCTCTGGCCTCCCTCGTGCATCTCCTGACTCTCCCAGGCCACACCACAGAACCTCCCTGTTTTCCTCTGACACACTCTGGGTACACCTCTGACACTCCTGGTACACCTCTGACACTCCTAGGTACTCTCTGTCCTCCCTAATACACCTCTTTACTCAGGTGCCTACTTTGACTCCCAGGTACACCTTTGACACACTCCTCCAGGTGAACCTCAGGGAGACTGCCAGGTACACACCCAGACACTGCCAGTTACACCTCAGACACTCCCAGGTACACCTCAGACACTCCCAAAGTGCACCTCCTGACACCCAAGTTTTCAAACACTCCCAGGAACACACCTCCCAACCTCCCAGGTACACAGAGACACTCCCAGGTGCACTTCTCCACACTGCCAGTTACACCTTCGATATTCCCAGGTACACCTCCCGACCTCCCCAGGTACTGCTTTGAGACTCCCAGGTACTCCACCGACACTCCTGGTGCACCTCCTGACCTTGCCAGGTGCACCTCTGACTGCTTCCAGGTACTCCTGTGACACGCCCAGGTACCACCCCTGACACTCCCTGGTACACCTCTGACACTCCCCAGGTACACCTCCGATACTCCCAGGTTGCCTCTCTGGGCTTGCTCCCAGGTACTCATCCCCAAGCACTCTTTGGTTTCACCTCTGAGACTCCAAGAGTACCCCTCTGACCTCCCTAGGTACCCCTCCCGATATTCCCAGGTACCTCCGATATTCCCAGGTACACCTCCGATACTCCCAGGTACACCTTTGAGACTCCCAGGTACTTCACCCAACCTCCCCTGAGTATTGCTCTGACATTCCCAGGCCTCCTCTGTTTATCCAGTACACCTCTGATACTCAGGTACGTCTTACACTCCCAGGTCGCCTCCCGGCTGCTCCCAGGTACAACTCCCGACACTCCAGGCCAGCCTCCCGTGCTCCTGGGTACACCTCCCCAGCACTCCCAGGTACACCTCTGACACTCCTGGGTATTCCTCGACTTTTACCCTGGTATACCTCTGGCTGCTCCCAGGTACCTCAGACACTCCCTGGTACACCTCTGTGCTCCCAGGAATTTTAACTCTTTCACTCCCTGCTTCTTTCCCACTCACGGGGTGCGAGGTGCCTTGAACTTGCTCCAGGTACACCTCAGACATTCCCGGTACACCTTGAGCACTCAGGTACCTCAGACACTCCTAGGTACACCTCCTCCAGGTACCATCTCACACTCCCAGGTACTCTCTGTGACACTCCCTGGTACTTCTCTGGGCTCCCAGGTACACCTCAGACACTCCCAGGTACACCTCAGACACTCCCAGGTACACCTCTGACCTCCCAGGCACACCTCTGTCCTCCCAGGCCTCTTGCTGACACTGCCAGGTGCACACCTCTGACACTCCATGTACACCTCCGACACTCCCAGGTACCTGACACTCCAGAACTCCTGACACTCCTCTGACACCCCTGGCTCCGGTGCACCTCTGACCTCCCAGGTACACCTCTGACACTCACCAGGTACACCTCATACACTCCCAGGTACACCCCAGACACTTGCAGGTACACCCCAGACACTCCCAGGTACACTTTTCACACTCGCAAGTACACCTCCGACATTCCCTGGTACACCTCTGACACTCCCAGGAACACGTCCAACACTCCAAGGTACACATCTCACACTCCCAGGTACTCCTGTGACCTCCTGGTACTTCTCTGACACTCCCAGGTACACCTCAGACACTCCCAGGTACACCTCTGACACTCCCAGGCACACCTCTGTCACTCCCAGGTAAACCGCTGACACTGCCAGGTACACCTCTGACACTCCATGTACACCTCCGACACTCCAGGTACACCCTGACACTCCCAGGAACTCACTGACACTCCCTGCACCTGACCTCCCAGGTACACCTCTGGCACTCCCAGGTACACCTCTGACCCACTCAGGGTACACCTCAAACACTCCAGGTACCTGAACACTTGCAGGTACACCCCAGACACTCCCAGGTACACTTTTCACACTCGCCAAGTACACCTCCGACACTCCCAGGTACACCTCAGACACTCCTAGGTACACCTCTCACACTCCAGGTGCACATCTCACACCTCCCAGGTACTCCTGTGACACTCCCTGAGGCCTTCTCTGACCTCCCAGGTGCACCTCAGACACTCCCAGGTACACCTCTGACACTCCCAGGTGACCTCTGACACTGCCAGGTACCTCAGACACTCCCAGGTACACCTCTGACACTCCAAGGTACACCTCTGACCTCCCCTTGTGCTCCTCTGTCCTCCTGAAACACCTCTAACATTAACAGGTACACCGCTGACTCTCCCAGGTACCGCTGAAACTGCCAGGTACACCCTCAGACACTGCCATTGCACCTCAGACACTGCCAGGTACCTCAGACACTCCCAGGTACACCTCCGACACTCCCATGCCTTCTCACACTCCCAGGCACACCTCTGACCACTCCCAGGTACAACTCCAGAAACTCCCAGGTACAACTCTTTCCTCCTGCTTCTCCTGACACTCCGGTACCTCAGACACTCCCAGGTACAGCTCAGACACTCCCAGGTACACCTCAGACACTCCAGTACACCTCCCAACACTCCAGGTACACCAGACACTCCTAGGTGCCTCTCCCACTCCTAGGTACACTCTCACTCTCATGTGCTCTGACCTCCTGGTACTTCTCTGACCTCCCAGGTACACCTCAGACACTCCCAGGTACCTCAGGCCTCCCACCTCAGACACTCCAAGGTGCACCTCTGTGCTCCCAGTGCACCTCTGGCCTCCCAGGCATGCCTCCCAGGCACTCCAGGTGACCTCAGACCTCCCAGGTACACCGCTGGCCTCCCAGGTAAACCTCCGACACTCCCATGCCTCTTACACTCCCAGGTACCCGGCACTCCCAGGTACACCTCCGACACTCCCATGTGCACTTCTCACCTCCCAGGTACACCTCCGACTTGCTCCAGGCATGTCCGACCTCCCAGGTAAACCTCCACTTCTCCTAGGTACCTCTGGCACTCCCAAGTTTTACTCTGACCTCCCTGGTATTCTCTGACCTCCCTCGTATCTCTGACGCCTCCAGTACACCTCAGGCACTCTGGTTCACCTCTGACACTCCCAGGTACACCTCTTCCTCCTGGTTCTCCCCAGGCCTCCCAGTACACCTCAGACACTCCCAGGTACCTCAGACACTCCCAGGTACACCTCTGACATCCCAGGTACACCTCAGACATTCCAGGTACACCTCTCACACACTCCCAGGTACCTCTCACACTCCCAGGTACTCATGTGACACTCCCTGATACTTCTCTGACATTCCCCGGTGCTCCCTGACACTCCTGGCACCCTGAAACTCCCAGGCACACCTCCGACCTCCCAGGTGCACCTCTGACACTCCCAAGTTTTCCACTGACATTCCCTGGTGCCCTCTGACACTTCCAGGTACCGTCCCTCCCAGATACACCTCTGACACTCCCAGGTACATCTCTGACCTCCCAGGTACGCCTCTGACACTCCAGGTACACCTCTGACACTCTTGGGTACTCTCTGTCACTCCCTGATGCACCTCTGTTACTCCCAGGTGTACCGCCCAACCTCCCAGGTACACCGCTGACACTCCAGTGCACCTCAGGCACTGCCAGGTACACCTCAGAGCACTGCCGGTACACCTCAGACACTCCCAGGTACCTCCAGACCTCCAAGGTGCACCTCTGACACTCCCAAGTGCACCTCTGACCTCCCAGGCACACCTCTGACACTCCCACGTGCACCTCAGACACTCCCAGGTACCATGACACTCCCAGGTAAACCTCTGACACTCCCAAGTACACCTCTTACCTCCAGGTACACCTCCGACACTCCCATGTGCACTTCTCCTCACTCCCAGGTACACTGACCTCCCAGGTACAACTCCGGCACTCCCAGGTAAACCTCCGGCTACTCCTAGGTGCCACCTCTAACACTCCCAGGTACACCTCTGACACTCCCTAGGTATTCCTCTGACACTCCTTCGTACATCTGGCCTCTGGTACACCTCGACACTCCCTGGTACACCTCCCAGCTCTCCCAGGTACACCTCTGACACTCCCTGGTACACCTCTGACCTCCTGGGTACTCCTCTGTCACTCCTGTGCACACTCTCAGCCTCCCAGGTGCACCCTGACCTCCCAGGTACACCATGACACTGCCAGGTACACCTCAGAGACACTTGGGTACACCTCCAGACACTGCCAGTTACACCTCAGACACTCCCAGGTACACCTCCGCTACTCCTGGGTACCTCCCAGCCAGGTACCTCTGACACTCCTGGGTGTTCCTCCCAGCCTCCCTCGTATACCTGTGACACTCCCAGGTACCTCAGGACACTCCTGGTACACCTCTGACCTTGCTCCAGGTACAACTCTTTCACTCCTGGTTCTCCCCTGACACTCCGGTACCTCAGGCACTCCCAGGTGCACCTCAGACACTCCCAGGTGCACCTCAGACACTCCCAGGTACACCTCAGGCCTCCTGGGTACACCTCTCACACCTCCAGTACATCTCCACACTCCCAGGTACTCCCTGCTTGATACTCCCTGGTACATCTCCGAGCACTCCCAGGTACACCTCTGACACTCCCAGGCAAACCTCTGACACTCCCAGGTAAACCGCTGACACTGTGAGGTACACGCCGACACTCCATGTACCGACACTCCCAGGTACCGCAGACACTCCAGGAACTCCACTGACACTCCTCCTGCACACCCCTTACACTCCAGGTGCACCTCCTGACCTCCCGGTACCTCTGACACTCTGGGTACACCTCAAACTCTCCCAGGTACACCCCAGACACTCGCAGGTACACCCCAGACACTCCCAGGTACACTTTTCACACTCACCAAGTACCTCCGACATTCTAGTACACCTCTGACACTCCAAGGAACCGTCCTTGCTCCCAGATACACCACTGACACTCCCAGGTACATCTCTCTGACTTGCCAGGTACCCTCTGAGCTCCCAGGTTCACCTCCCCACTCCCAGGTACACCTCCGTGCTCCCAGGTACACCTCTGACACTCCCAGTACACCTTGACACTCCATGTGCTCCTCTGTCACTCCCTGGGTCCTCTATCATTAACAGTTAACATCTCCCAGGTACCATGACTTCCAGGTACACCTCAGACACTGCCAGGTACACCTCCAAGCACTTGCCAGGTACCCTCAGACACTCCAGGTTACCTCCGACCTCCCATGTGCCTTCTCACACTCCAGGGTACACTCGGTCCTCCCAGGTACAACTCCGACACTCCCAGGTAAGCTCCGATACTCCTGGTACACCTCAGACACTGCCAGGTACACCTCAAACACTGCCAGGTACACCTCAGACACTCCCAGGTACACCTCAAACACTCCCATGTGCCTTCTCCACCTCCCAGGTACACCTCCCGACACTCCCAGGTGCAACTCCAACGCTCCCAGGTAAACCTCCGTGCCCCTAGGTACACCTCTGACACTCCCAGGTACCTGCGCCTCTAGGTATTCTCTGACATTCCCTCGTACATCTCTGACACTCCCAGGTATGCCTCAGACACTCCCATGGTACCTCTGACACTCCCGTGCCCTCTTTCACTCCTGGTTCCTCCCCTGACACTCCCAGGCTGGGTCGGCCTCCCAGGTACACCTCAGACACTCCGGTACCTCTGACACTCCCAGGTACCTCGACACTCTGGGTACCTCCTCACACTCCTGGGTACACCTCTCACACTCCCATGTGCTCTTGTGGCCTCCTGGTGCTTCCTTGACCTCCCAGGTACCTCAGACACTCCCGTGCACCTCAGACACTCCCAGGTACACCTCAGACACTCAGGTGCACCTCTGCACTCCCAAGTGCACCTCTGACACTCCCAGGCACCTCCCAGCCTCCCAGAACACCTCTAACTTTCCCAGGTGCTCCTGACATTCCTGGTACACCCCTGACACTCCCAGGTACACCTCTGACCCTCCAGGTGACACTCCCAGGAACACCTCTGACACTCCCAGGTACGCCTCCGCACACTCCCAGGCACACCTCCGGCCTCCCACTTCCTTCTCCTCCAGGTACACCTCCGACTTCTAGTCCCGACTGCTCCCAGGCCAAACCTCCGTGCTCCTAGGTACCTCTGACTCCCAGTGCACCTCCGGCCTCCTAGGTATTCCTCTGACTTCTCCTCGTGCATCTCTGACCTCCCAGGTATGCCTCAGGCCTCCCTGGTACCTCTGGCCTCCGTACCTCTTTCACTCCCTGGTTCTCCCCTGGCCTCCCAGGTACGCTCAGACCTCCCAGGTACCTCAGACACTCAGGTGCACCTCTGACACTCCAGTGCCTCAGGCACTCCTGGGTACACCTCTACACTCTGGTTACCTCACCTCCCATGTGCTCCTGTGACACTCCTGTTTTCTCTGACCTCCCAGGTACCTCAGACACTCCCAGGTACACCCTGACACTCCCAGGTACCTCAGACACTCCAAGGTGCCTCCGGGCACTCAAGTGCACCTCTGACACTCCCAGGCACCTCTGGCCTCCCAGGTACCTCAGACACTCCCAGGTACTGCTTGAACCTCCAGGTAAACCTCTGGCTCCCAAGTACCTCTTACTGCTCCCAGGTACCCTCCACGACACTCCCAGGTACCCACCAACACTCCCATCACCTTCTCCTCCTGGTACACCTCCGACTTCCAGGTACAGCTCAGGCCTCCCAGGTGAAGCCTCCGCTGCTCCTGGGTACACCTCTGGCCTCCCAGTGCCTCTGGCACTCTAGGTGTTCCTCTGACACTCCCTCGTGCATCTCTCCAGCCTCCAGGTTGAGACACTCCCAGGTGCACCTGAGACACTCCAGGTACACCTCCGACCTCCCCTTGGCACCTCTGACCTCCTAGGTGCTCTCTGTCCTCCTATGCACCTCTAACTCCCAGGTGCAGCAACTCCCAGGTACACCTCTGACACTGCCAGGTACACCTCCAGCCACTGCCAGTTTCTCAGGCACTCCCAGGTACACCTCAGACACTCCAGGTGCCTCTGGCCTCCCAGAGTGCGCCTCTGACACTCCCAAGGCCTGCAGCCTCCCAGGTGCTCAGACACTCCCAGGTACACCTCAGACACCCGAGGTGCACCTCCGACACTCCCAAGTGCCTCTGACCTCCCAGGCACCTCTGGCCTCCCAGGTACACCTCAGACACTCCCAGGTGCACTTCTCACCTGCCAGTTACACTCCGATGTTCCCAGGTGCCTCCGATGCTCCCAGGTACCTTTGGGGCTCCCAGGTGCTCCTGACCTCCTGGTCACCTCGAACAACTGCCAGGTACACCTCTGACACTTCAGGTACTCCTGTGGCTTGCCAGGTACACCCCAACACTCCCTGGTACACCTCTGACACTCCCAGGTCACCTCCGATTCTCCCAAGGACACCTCTGTGCCAGGTACTCATCCTCTTTGGTTCACCTCTGAGACTCCCAGGTACCCTCTAACTCCCTGTTGCACCTCCGATATTCCAGGTACACCTCCGATATTCCCAGGTACACCTCCCGATACTCCCAGGTACACCTTTGAGACTCCCAGGTTACTTCACTGACACTCCTGGTATTGCTCTGACATTTCAGGTACTCCTCTGTCGCATCCAGGTACCTCTGATGCTCTCCAGGTACATCTCTTGCACTCCCAGGTCCGCCTCAACCTCCCAGGTACAACTCCGACACTCCCAGGTAAACCTCCGATACTCCCTGGTGCACCTCTGGCACTCCCAGGTACACCTCTGACACTCCTAGGTATTCCTCTGACACACCCTGGTATACCTCTGACCTCCCAGGTACACCTCTGACCTCCAGGTACCTCTGCACTCCCAGGTGCAACTCTTTCACTCCTGCTTCTCCCCTGACACTCCAGTGCACTTCAGACACTCCAGGTACACCTCAGACATTCCCAGGTACCTTGACTTGCTCCAGGTACACCTCAGACACTCCTAGGTACCTCCCCACTCCAGGTACATCTCACCTCCCAGGTGCTCCTGTGACACTCCCTGGTGCTTCTCTGACCTCCCAGGTACACCTCAGACACTCCCAGGTACACCTCAGGCACTCCCAGGTACCTCTGACACTCCCAGGCACACCTCTGAGCCTCCCAGGTAAACCATGACACTGCCAGGTGCCTCTGACACTCCATGTACACCTCCATGCTCCAGGTACCCCAGGCCTCCCAGGGAACTCCTGACCTCCTGCTACACCCCAGTGCTCCAGGTACCTCTGACACTCCAGGTGCACCTCTGACCTCACCAGGCCTCCAGCTTCTCCCAGGTACCAGACACTGTGGGTGCACCAGACACTCCTGGTACACTTTTCACACTCCTGGTGCACCTCCGACATTCCTGGTACACCTCTGACACTCCCAGGAACACGTCCAACCTCCCAGATACACCACTGACACTCCCAGGTACATCTCTGACACTGCCAGGTACACCTCCAGCACTCCCAGGTTCACCTCCTGACACTCCAGGTACACCCCCGATGCTCCCGGTACACCTCTGACACTCCCAGGTACACCTCTGACACTCCATGTGTGCTCCTCTGTCACTCCTGAAACACCTCTAACATAACAGGTGCACGCTGACTCTCCCAGGTGCACCGCTGAAACTGCCAGGTACACCTCAGACACTGCCAGGTACACCTCAGACACTGCCAGGTACACCTCAGACACTCCCAGGTACACCTCCGACACTCCCATGTGCACTTCTCACACTCCCAGGCACCTCAGCCTCCCAGGTACAACTCCAGAAACTCCCAGGTGCAACTCTTTCCTCCTGCTTCTCTGACACTCCGGTACACCTCAGACACTCCCAGGTACGGCTCAGACCTCCCAGGTACACCTCAGACACTCCCAGGTGCCTCTGACACTCCCAAGTGCACCTCTGACACTCCCAGGTGCACCTCTGACACTCCCAGGCATACCTCTGACACTCCCAGGCATGCCTCTGACCTCCCAGGTACCTCAGACACTCCAGGTGCTCTCTGTGCTCCCAAGTACTTTACCTCCATGTCACTTCTCCTCGGTCACCTCCGCTCCCAGGTGCCTCCGGCTGCTCCTGGTAAGCCTCCTTTGGTCATTGCCTCCCAGGTACCTCCTGACACTCTAGGTATTCTCTGACCTCCTCGTACTCTCTGACTTGCTCCCGGTGCACCTCAGACACTCCTGGTACACCTCCCAACACTCCCAGGTACCTCACTCCCTGGTTTCTCCCTGACCTCCCAGGTACACCTCGAACTCCCAGGTACCTGAACACTCCAGGTGCACCTCCGAGCACTCCCAGGTACACCTCAGACATTCCCTGGGTACACCTCTCACCTCCCAGGTGCACCTCTCCACTCCAGGTGCTCATGTGACACTCCTGATGCTTCTCACATTCTTGCTCCACTGCCTCCCTGGCTTCTCCTGGCTCCAGGTACCTCCGACACTCCCAGGTGCACTAACCTCCCAAGTTTTCCTGACATTCCTGGTAGCCTCCAGGTACATCTCTGTTTCTCCCAGGTGCCTGGCACTCCCAGGTACACCTCTGACCTCTTGGTGCTCCTCTGTCCTCCCTGATACACCTCTAACACTCCCAGGTGTACCAGCTGACTACTGGTACACCGCTGACACTGCCAGGTACACCTCAGGCACTGCCAGGTACACCTCGAACACTGCCAGGTACACCAGACACTCCCAGGTACCTCAGACACTCAGATGCACCTTGACACTCCCAAGTGCACCTCTGACACTCCCAGGCACCCTCTGACACTCCCAGGTACACCTCAGACACTCCCAGGTACGCCGCTTGCTCCCAGGTACACCTCTGACACTCCCTAGAGTAAGTCTGACCTCCCAGTGCACCTCCGAGCTCCCAGGTACACCTCCGACGCTCCCAGGTACACTTCTTACACTCCCAGGTACACCTCCGACACTCCCAGGTGCACCTCTGACACTCCCAGGTGCCCTCCTGGCGCTCCCAGGTGCCACCTCTGACACTCCCAGGTGCACCTCTAACACTCCCAGGTACTCACTGCAATCCTGGTACCCCTGACATTCCGTTTACCTCTGGCCTCCCAGGTACTGAACACTCCAGGTTGCACTTCTTGCTCCCAGGTGCCTCCGGCGCTCAGGTACACCTCCGACTCTCCGTGCACTTCTCTCACTCCCAGGTACCTCCGACTTGCTCCAGGTACAACTCCGACTCCCCAGGTAAGCCTCCGTTCTCCTAGGTACACCTCTGACCTCCCAGGTTTTTCTGGCTCTCTAGGTATTCTCTGACACTCCTCGTACACCTCTGGCCTCAGGTATACCTCAGGACTCTCCTGTTGCCTCTGGCTTGTCCCAGGTGCACCTCTTTCCTCCTTGGTTCTCTGAACTCTCAGGTACAGCTCAGGCTCTCCCAGGTGCCTCCAGACTCTCAGGTCATCTCTGACACTCTGGTGCCTCAGATTCTCTAGGTGCATTTTTTCTTGGTGCATCTCCTCCCATGTGCTCTGTGACACTACCTGGTGCTTCTCTGACCTCCCAGGTACACCTCAGACACTCCCAGGTACCTCAGACCTCCCAGGTACCTCAGACACTCCAAGGTGCACCTCTGACCTCCCAAGTGCCTCTGGCTTGCTCTAGGCATGCCTCTGACACTCCCAGGTACCTCGAACTCTCAGTACACCTGGCCTCCCAGGTAAACCTTCTTTCCCAAGTACCTCTTACACTCCCAGGTACCTCCGTGACTCTCAAGGTACTTCCAACTTCTCACTTACTCCCAGGTACCTCGGACTCTCCAGGTAACTCCGACACTCCAGGGTAAACCTCCGCTTTCTTGGGTACACCTCTGGATCTTCCAGGTTACTGACCTCCTAGGTATTCCTCGTGACTTGCTCATTCATCTCTGGCTTGCTCCAGGTACCTCGGACTTCCTGGTACTCTCTGGACTCCCAGGTGTTGGGTTCTGGATAATAAGTTCAATATGCAGGGAAACACAAGCACCTGTTTGGTTTTGAGTTCGTTTGCTGGATGAGATATGTACAGAGGGGGGTAGTGCACTCACAGCTAGGCTCCTTGTCAGCTATGGGCGACGTGTGGCAAGGTGAGACGTTGGCAGCTTCGTCGTCGTCAGGCATTAATTAAGCATGTGGGATATGTTTGACATTGCCACGCTGCTGGCTTAGGCTGGATAAATAATACATAAATGGAGCATATACAATATGGATACATAATATATAATCCAGCATACACAATATGCGTCACCTCTCTATACGCTCATGCAAAGTCTTGGCAGACCTTTTCTTTGGATCCGTTCTGGCGTCGAGACTTCATCAGGAAGGGTTGTGGGACGGCTGATGGTGGTGGCGGGCATTGTTACGGGGAGGAAAACAGCGGTTTCTCCACCACGACCACTGGGTAACCTGACCTGTCCCGTGACCTGCCGGACAAGACTACGCCTACTTTGTCCCAACGTGGGAGGTCGGGTCTGGTTTCTGGGTTTGGTGCCGACACTTCAACCTGGGGAGGCGGGCGTGGTCGTTGTGGCGGGCGACGGCGTCTGGGCGTTCGGCGGCTCGGCGATCACAATCCTCTGTCGCCAGCCTGCCTTCATGTGGAGGGATGAGGGGTGAGCAGGGACCTTACAAGAACGAAGGGGGCGTCCATACAAAACCTGGGCAGGGGGGCGTCCGGTATAGTTGGGTGGCAAATGCGAGTCAAAGACCCGGTCGAAGGCCTGCGCGGTCAATGTTCCCAGGGTCACGCCAGGATGAGGTGCTTCAGGGGATTTGACAACAACACCTCAGCAATGACCACCGTTGGACTGTGGGCCGGCGGGGCGATGACGCTGTGCGGGACTCCCCCATCGGTCCGAACTGGCAGAATCCCGGCAGCGGCCGGCCCTCCGTCGGTTGCATGGCGTGCAAGGAGCGCCCGTCACCGGAAGTGGTGGCGGAACTTGCTGATGGTGGCAGCGAGCGTCGTGTCATTACCGCGCCAGTGACAACCG
>NW_024723650.1:0-47033 GCF_018991925.1 Homarus americanus
GCTGTTTGCTATCTGTCAGCATTAAGACGGGATTCCCTTTCCTGATCTGTTTCCTGTGACCGACTGTCTGCTGTTCGCTCTCTCCGATCATTAAGACGGGATTCCCTTTCCTGATCTGTTTCCTGTGACCAACTGCCCGCTGTTCGCTCCGGGCGGCTCATTCGCTAGGCCTCGGTAGGACGCCACCCTCCGGGAGGCTTCACATTGTCTCACTGTTCAGTCCCCAAAACTTCTTCTTCCATCAATAGTTCATTAAGGGTGTACGTAAGTTCCACCATGTTTTTCACTACAGCGGTACAGCAAAGTATATTTTTTTAGCATTAAACTGTTATTATTTTATTGTCTAATCATCACTACATATAACATCATCCATCATCACATATAACACTATCCATCATCACTACATATAACACCATCCATCATCATCACTACATATAACACCACCCATCATCACTACATATAACACCATCCATCATCACTACATATAACATTATCCATCACCACTACATATAACACCATCCATCATCACTACATATAACACCATCCATTCATCACGACATATAACACCACCGATCATCACTACATATAACATCATCTATCATCACTACAGATCGGTAAAGTAGTTTCCGTGATTCTCGTGCGGACACACATACATGCAAACACATAAGCAAACACACACAGACATACTTCTTTGTTATATATATATATATATATATATATATATATATATATATATATATATATATATATAATCAACACCTCACCCCACCAAGATTCGAACCGACGATCTTATAATTGTGACCGGGGAACGCTACCTCTGGGCCACCAGAACAATAAAAGCAGTCCTAGACTCTGTTATATTTCACACAAAGCCTGTTGAATGAGCTTATGGCGCAGTGAACCTCTAATGGGGACCACCCATGCTGCTTAAGTGATCAGAGCAACGTTTTACCAAATCTGGCTTGGAAACACGAGGATCCATATATATTTCATTAGCCCAATAAAGCATGCGGACTTCTTCATATCATCAACACCTCACCCCACCAGGATTCGAACCCACGATCTTATAATTGTGACCGGGGAACGCTACCTCTGGGCCACCAGGACACTGAAAGCAGTCCTAGACTCTGTTATATTTCACACAAAGCCTGTTCAACGAGCTTATGATGCTGTGAACCTCGAATGGGGACCACCCTTGCCGCATAGGTACTCAGAGCAACATTTTACGAAATCCGGCTTGGAAACACGAGGATCCATATATATTTCATTAGCCCAATAAAGCACGCGGACTTCTACATATAATCAACACCTCACCCCACCAGTATTTGAACCCACGATCTTATAATTGTGACCGGGGAACGCTACCTCTGGGCCACCAGGATGCAAAAAGCAGTCATAAACTCTGCTATATTTCACACAAAGCCTGTTCAACGAGCTTATGGCAGAGTGAACCTCTAATGGGGACCACCCGTGCCGCTTAGGTGATCAGAGCAACGTTTTACCAAATCAGGCTTCAAAATACGAGGATCGATATATATTTCATTAGCCCAATAAAGCATGTGAACTTCTACATATAATCAACACCTCACCCCACCAGGATTCGAACCCACGATCTTATAATTATGACCGGGGAACACTACCCCTGGGCCACCAGGACACTATAAGCAGTCCTAGACTCTGTTATATTTCACACAAAGCCTGTTCAACGAGCTTATGGTAGCGTGAACCTCTAATGGGGACCACCCATGCCGCTTAGGTGTTCAGAGGAACGTTTTACCAAATCCTGCTTCGAAACACGAGGATCCATATATATATATTTCATTTGCCCAATAATGCACGCGGACTTCTACATTAAATCAACACCTCACCCCAGCAGGATTCGAACCCACGATCTTATAAATGTGACCAGGGAACGCTACCTCTGGGCCACCAGGACACTAAAAGCAGTTCTAGACTCTGTTATATTTCACACAAAGCCTGTTCAACGAGCCTATGGCGCCGTGAACCTCTAATGGGGACCACACGTGCCGCTTGGTGACCAGAGCAACGTTTTACCAAATACGGCTACGAAACACGAGGATCCATATATATTTCTTTAGCCCAATAAAGCACGCAGACTTCTACATATAATCAACACTTCACCCCACCGGGATTCGAACCCACGATCTTATAATTGTGACCAGGGAACACTACCTCTGGACTACCAGGACACTATAAGCAGTCCTAGACTCTGTTATATTTCACACAAAGCCTGTTCAACGAGCTTATGGCAGCGTGAACCTCTAATGGGGACCACCCGTGCCGCTTAGCTGATCAGAGCAACGTTTTACCAAATCCGGCTTGGAAACACGAGGATCCATATATATTTCATTAGCCCAATAAAGCAAGCGGACGTCTACATATAATCAACACCTAACCCCACCAGGATTCGAACCCACGATCTTTTAATTGTGACCAGGGAACGCTACCTGTGGACTACCAGAACACTAAAAGCAGTCCTAGACGCTGTTATATTTCACACAAAGCCTGTTCAACGAGATTATGGCGCCGTTAACCTCAAATGGGGACCATCCGTGCCGCTTAGGTGATCAGAACAACGTTTTACAAATCCGGCTTCAAAACACGAGGATCCATATATATTTCAGTAGCCCAATAAAGCACACAAATTTCTACATATAATCAACACCTCACCCCACCAGGATTCAAACCCAAAATCTTATAATTGTGACCGGGGAATGCTACCTGTGGACCACCAGGACACTAAAAGCAGTCCTAGACACTGTTATATTTCACACAAAGCCTGTTGAACGAGCTAATGGCGCCGTGAACCTCTAATTGGGGCCACCTCTGCCGCTCAGGTGATCATAGCAACGTTTAACCAAATCCGGCTTGGAAACACGAGGATCCATATATATTTCATTAGCCCAATAAAGCACGCGGACTTCTACATATAATCAACACCTCACCCCACCAGGATTCGAACCCACGATCTTATAATTGTGCCCGGGGAACGCTACTCTGGGCCACAGGACACCAAAAGCAGTCCCAGACTCTGTTATATTTCACACAAAGCCTGTTGAATGAGCTTATGGCACCGTAATCTAAGGGGGACTACCAGTGCCACTTAGTGATCAGAGCAACGTTTACCAACCAGCTTGGAAACACGAGGATCCATATATATTTCATTAGCCCAATAAAGCACGCGGACTTCTACATATAATCAACACCTCACCCCACCAGGATTCGAACCCACGATCTTATAATTGTGCCCGGGGAACGCAACCACTGGGCCACCAGGACACTAAAAGTAGTCCTAGACTCTGTTATATTTCACACAAAGCCTGTTGAATGAGCTTATGGCACCATAAAACTCTAAGGGGGACCACCTGTGCCACTTAGGTGATCAGAGCAACGTTTTACCAAATCCAGCTTGGAAACACGAGGATCCATATATATTTCATTAGCCCAATAAAGTACCCGGACTTCTACATATAATCAACACCTCACCCCACCAGGATTCGAACCCACGATCTTATAATTGTGACCGGGGAACGCTACCTCTGGGCCACCAGGACACTGCAAAAGCAGTCCTAGACTCTGTATATTTCACACAAAGCCGGTTCAACGAGCCTATGGCGCCGTGAACCTCTAATGGGGACCACACGTGCCGCTTGGTGACCAGAGCAACGTTTTACCAAATACGGCTACGAAACACGAGGATCCATATATATTTCTTTAGCCCAATAAAGCACGCAGACTTCTACATATAATCAACACTTCACCCCACCGGGATTCGAACCCACGATCTTATAATTGTGACCAGGGAACACTACCTCTGGACTACCAGGACACTATAAGCAGTCCTAGACTCTGTTATATTTCACACAAAGCCTGTTCAACGAGCTTATGGCAGCGTGAACCTCTAATGGGGACCACCCGTGCCGCTTAGCTGATCAGAGCAACGTTTTACCAAATCCGGCTTGGAAACACGAGGATCCATATATATTTCATTAGCCCAATAAAGCAAGCGGACGTCTACATATAATCAACACCTAACCCCACCAGGATTCGAACCCACGATCTTTTAATTGTGACCAGGGAACGCTACCTGTGGACTACCAGAACACTAAAAGCAGTCCTAGACGCTGTTATATTTCACACAAAGCCTGTTCAACGAGATTATGGCGCCGTTAACCTCAAATGGGGACCATCCGTGCCGCTTAGGTGATCAGAACAACGTTTTACAAATCCGGCTTCAAAACACGAGGATCCATATATATTTCAGTAGCCCAATAAAGCACACAAATTTCTACATATAATCAACACCTCACCCCACCAGGATTCAAACCCAAAATCTTATAATTGTGACCGGGGAATGCTACCTGTGGACCACCAGGACACTAAAAGCAGTCCTAGACACTGTTATATTTCACACAAAGCCTGTTGAACGAGCTAATGGCGCCGTGAACCTCTAATTGGGGCCACCTCTGCCGCTTAGGTGATCATAGCAACGTTTAACCAAATCCGGCTTGGAAACACGAGGATCCATATATATTTCATTAGCCCAATAAAGCACGCGGACTTCTACATATAATCAACACCTCACCCCACCAGGATTCGAACCCACGATCTTATAATTGTGCCCGGGGAACGCTACCTCTGGGCCACCAGGACACTAAAAGCAGTCCTAGACTCTGTTATATTTCACACAAAGCCTGTTGAATGAGCTTATGGCACCGTAATCCTCTAAGGGGGACCACCCGTGCCACTTAGGTGATCAGAGCAACGTTTTACCAAATCCAGCTTGGAAACACGAGGATCCATATATATTTCATTAGCCCAATAAAGCACGCGGACTTCTACATATAATCAACACCTCACCCCACCAGGATTCGAACCCACGATCTTATAATTGTGCCCGGGGAACGCAACCACTGGGCCACCAGGACACTAAAAGTAGTCCTAGACTCTGTTATATTTCACACAAAGCCTGTTGAATGAGCTTATGGCACCATAAAACTCTAAGGGGGACCACCTGTGCCACTTAGGTGATCAGAGCAACGTTTTACCAAATCCAGCTTGGAAACACGAGGATCCATATATATTTCATTAGCCCAATAAAGTACCCGGACTTCTACATATAATCAACACCTCACCCCACCAGGATTCGAACCCACGATCTTATAATTGTGACCGGGGAACGCTACCTCTGGGCCACCAGGACGCAAAAAGCAGTCATAAACTCTGCTATATTTCACACAAAGCCTGTTCAACGAGCTTATGGCGCCGTAAACCTCTAATGGGGACCACCAGTGCCGCTTAGGTTTTCAGAGCAACGTTTTACCAAATTCGGCTTCGAAACACGAGGATCCATATATATTTCATTTGCCCAATAAAGCACGCGGGCTTCTACATATAATCAACACCTCACCCCACCAGGATTCGAACCCACGATCTTCTAATTGTGACAGGGGAATGCTACCTTTGGGTTACCAGGACACTAAAAGCAGTCCTAGATACTGTTATATTTCACACACAGCCTGATAAACGAGCTTATGGCGCCGTGAACCTCTGATGGGGGCCACCCCTGTGGGCTTAGGTGATCAAAGAAACGTTTTACCAAATCCGGCTTCGAAACAGGAGGATCCATAAATATTTCATTTGCCCAATAAAGCATGCGGACTTCTACATATAATCAACACCTCACCCCACCTGGATTCAAACCCAAAATTTTATAATTGTTTCCAGGGAATGCTACCTGTGGACCACCAGGACACGAAAAGCAATCCTAGACTCTGTTATATTTCACACAAAGCCTTTTCAACGAGCTTATGGCACGGTGAACCTCTAATCAGGACCACCAGTGCCGCTTAGGTGTTCAGAGTAATGTTTTACCAAATCCGGCTTCGAAACACGAGGATCCATATCTATTTCATTAGCACAATAAAGCACGCACACTTCTACATATAATTAACACCGCACCCCACCAGGATTCGGTCCCACGATCTTATAATTGTGACCGGGGAACGCTACCTCTGGGCCACCAGGACACTAAAAGCAGTCCTAGACTCTGTTATATTTCACACAAAAAGCCTGTTCAACGAGCTTATGGCGCCGTGAACCTCTTATGGGGACCACACGTGCCGCTTGGTGACCAGAGGAACGTTTTACCAAATCAGGCTACGAAACACGAGGATCCATATATATTTGTTTAGCCCAATAAAGCACGCGGACTTCTACATATAATCAACACTTCACCCCACCAGGATTCGATCCCACGATCTTATAATTGTGACCGGGGAACAATACCTCTGGGCCACCAGGACACTAAAAGCAGTCCTAGACTCTGTTATATTTCACACAAAGCCTGCTCAATGAGCTTATGGTGCCGTGAACCTGTAATGGGGACCACACGTGCCACTTGGTGACCAGAGCAACGTTTTACCAAATCCGGCTTCGAAACACGAGGATCCATATATATTTCATTAGCCCAATAAAGCACGCGGATGTCTACATATAATCAACACCTCACCCCACCAGGATTCAAACCCAAAATTTTATAATTGTGACCAGGAAATGCTACCTGTGGACCACCAGGACACTAAAAGCAGTCCTAGACTCTGTTATATTTCACAGAAAGCCTGTTGAACGAGCTTATGGCGCCGTGAACCTCTAATGGGGACCACCCGTGCCACTTAGGTGATCAGCGCAACGTTTTACCAAATCCGGCTACGAAACACGAGAATCCATATATATTTCTTTAGCCCAATAAAGCACGCGGACTTCTACATATAATCAACACCTCACCCCACCAGGATTCGATCCCAAGATCTTATAATTGTGACCGGGGAACACTATCTCTTGGACACCAGGACACTAAAAGCAGTCCTAGACTCTGTTATATTTCCCACAAAGCCTGTTCAACGAGCTTATGGCGCCGTGAACCTCTAATGGGGACCACCAGTGCCGCTTAGGTGTTCAGAGTAACGTTTTACCAAATCCGGCTTCGAAACACGTGGATCCATATCTATTTCATTAGCACAATAAAGGACGCACACTCCTACATATAATCAACACCTCACCCCACCAGGATTCGAACCCACGATCTTAAAATTGTGAACGGGGAACGCTACCTGTGGGCCACCAGGACACTAAAAGCAGTCTTAGACTCTGTTATATTTCACACAAAGCCTGTTCAATGAGCTTATGGTGCCGTGAACCTCTAATGGGGACCACCCCTGCCGCTTAGGTGATCAGAGCAACGTTTTACCAAATCCGGCTTCGTAACACGAGGATCGATATATATTTTATTAGCCTAATAAAGCACGCAGATTTCTACATATAATCAACACCTCACCTCACCAGGATTCGAACCCACGATCTTATAATTGTGACCGGGGAATGCTACCTTTGGGCTACCAGGACACTAAAAGCAATCCTAGACACTGTTATATTTCCCACAAAGCCTGTTCAACGAGCTTATGGCGCCGTGAACCTCTAATGGGGACCACCAGTGCCGCTTAGGTGTTCAGAGTAACGTTTTACCAAATCCGGCTTCGAAACACGTGGATCCATATCTATTTCATTAGCACAATAAAGGACGCACACTTCTACATATAATCAACACCTCACCCCACCAGGATTCGAACCCACGATCTTATAATTGTGAACGGGGAACGCTACCTGTGGGCCACCAGGACACTAAAAGCAGTCTTAGACTCTGTTATATTTCACACAAAGCCTGTTCAATGAGCTTATGGTGCCGTGAACCTCTAATGGGGACCACCTGTGCCACTTAGGTGATCAGAGCAACGTTTTACCAAATCCAGCTTGGAAACACGAGGATCCATATATATTTCATTAGCCCAATAAAGCACGCGGACTTCTACATATAATCAACACCTCACCCCACCAGGATTCGAACCCACGATCTTATAATTGTGCCCGGGGAACGCTACCTCTGGGCCACCAGGACACTAAAAGCAGTCCTAGACTCTGTTATATTTCACACAAAGCCTGTTGAATGAGCTTTTGGCGCCGTGAACATCTAATGGGGACCACCCGTGCCGCTTAGGTGGTGAGAGCAACGTTTTACGAAATCCCGCTTCGAAACACGAGGATCCATATATATTTCATTAGCCCAATAAAGCACGCGGACTTCTACATATAATCAACACCTCACCCCACCAGTATTTGAACCCACGATCTTATAATTGTGACCGGGGAACGCTACCTCTGGGCCACCAGGACGCAAAAAGCAGTCATAAACTCTGCTATATTTCACACAAAGCCTGTTCAACGAGCTTATGGCGCCGTAAACCTCTAATGGGGACCACCAGTGCTGCTTAGGTTTTCAGAGCAACGTTTTACCAAATTCGGCTTCGAAACACGAGGATCCATATATATTTCATTTGCCCAATAAAGCACGCGGGCTTCTACATATAATCAACACCTCACCCCTCCAGGATTCGAACCCACGATCTTCTAATTGTGACAGGGGAATGCTACCTTTGGGTTACCAGGACACTAAAAGCAGTCCTAGACACTGTTATATTTCACACACAGCCTGATAAACGAGCTTATGGCGCCGTGAACCTCTAATGGGGGCCACCCCTGCGGGCTTAGGTGATCAAAGAAACGTTTTACCAAATCCGGCTTCGAAACAGGAGGATCCATAAATATTTCATTTGCCCAATAAAGCATGCGGACTTCTACATATAATCAACACTTCACCCCACTAGGATTCAAACCCAAAATTTTATAATTTTTACCAGGGAATGCTACCTGTGGACCACCAGGACACGAAAAGCAATCCTAGACTCTGTTATATTTCACACAAAGCCTTTTCAATGAGCTTATGGCACGGTGAACCTCTAATCAGGACCACCAGTGCCGCTTAGGTGTTCAGAGTAATGTTTTACCAAATCCGGCTTCGAAACACGAGGATCCATATCTATTTCATTAGCACAATACAGTTCGCACACTTCTACATATAATCAACACCTCACCCCACCAGGATTCGAACCCACGATCTTATAATTGTGAACGGGGAACGCTACCTGTGGGCCACTAGGACACTAAAAGCAGTCTTAGACTCTGTTATATTTCACACAAAGCCTGTTCAATGAGCTTATGGTGCCGTGAACCTCTAATGGGGACCACCGCTGCCGCTTAGGTGATCAGAGCAACGTTTTACCAAATCCGGCTTCTAAACACGAGGATCGATATATATTTTATTAGCCTAATAAAGCACGCAGATTTCTACATATAATCAACACCTCACCCCACCAGGATTCGAACCCACGATCTTATAATTGTGAACGGGGAACGCTACCTGTGGGCCACCAGGACACTAAAAGCAGTCCTAGACTCTGTTATATATCACACAAAGCCTGTTCAATGAGCCTATGGTGCCGTGAACCTCTAATGGGGAACACCCGTGCCACTTAGGTGATCAGAGCAACGTTTTACCAAATACGGCTTCGAAACACGAGGACCCATATATATTTCATTAGCCCAATAAAGAACATAAACTTCTACATATAATCAACACCGCACCCCACCAGGATTCGAACCCACAATCTTATAATTGTGACCGGGGAACGCTACCTGTGGGCCACCAGGACACTAAAAGCAGTCCTAGACTCTGTTATATATCACACAAAGCCTGTTCAATGAGCTTATGGTGCCGTGAACCTCGAATGGGGACCACCCCTGCAGCTTAGGTGATCAGAGCAACGTTTTAGCAAATCCGGCTTCGAAACACGAGGACCGATATATATTTCATTAGCCTAATAAAGCACGCAGATTTCTACATATAATCAACACCTCACCCCACCAGGATTCGAACCTACGATCTTATAATTGTGACCGGGGAACGCTACCTGTGGGCCACCAGGACACTAAAAGCAGTCCTAGACGCTGTTATATTTCACACAAAGCCTGTTGAACGAGCTTATGGCGCCGTGAACCTCTAATGGGGAACACCGGTGCCACTTAGGTGATCAGAGCAACGTTTTACCAAATACGGCTTCGAAACACGAGGATCCATATATATTTCATTAGCCCAATAAAGCACGCGGACGTCTACATATAATCAACACCTCACCCCACCAGGATTCAAACCCAAAATCTTATAATTGTGACCAGGAAATGCTACCTGTGGACCACCAGGACACTAAAAGCAGTCCTAGACTCTGTTATATTTCACACAAAGCCTGTTCAACGAGCTTATGGCGCTGTGAACCTCTAATGGGGACCACCAGTGCCGCTTAGGTGTTCAGAGTAACGTTTTACCAAATCCGGCTTCGAAACACGTGGATCCATATCTATTTCATTAGCCCAATAAAGCATGCACACTTCTACATATAATCAACACCTCATCCCACCAGGATTCGATCCCACGATCTTATAATTGTGACCGGGGAACACTACCTCTGGGCCACCAGGGCACTAAAAGCAGTCCTAAACTCTGTTATATTTCACACAAAGCCTGTTCAACGAGCTTATGGCGCCGTGAACCTCTAATGGGGACCACCAGTGCCGCTTAGGTGTTCAGAGCAACGTTTTACCAAATCCGGCTTGGAAACACGAGGATCCATATATATTTCATTAGCCCAATAAAGCACGCGGACGTCTACATATAATCAACACCTCACCCCACCAGGATTCAAACCCAAAATCTTATAATTGTGACCAGGAAATGCTACCTGTGGACCACCAGGACACTAAAAGCAGTTCTAGACTGTTATATTTCACACAAAGCCTGTTCAACGAGCTTATGGCGCCGTGAACCTCTAATGGGGACCACCAGTGCCGCTTAGGTGTTCAGAGTAACGTTATACCAAATCCGGCTTCGAAACACGTGGATCCATATCTATTTCATTAGCACAATAAAGGACGCACACTTCTACATATAATCAACACCTCACCCCACCAGGATTCGAACCCACGATCTTATAATTGTGCCCGGGGAACGCTACCTGTGGGCCACGAGGACACTAAAAGCAGTCTTAGACTCTGTTATATTTCACACAAAGCCTGTTCAATGAGCTTATGGTGCCGTGAACCTCTAATGGGGACCACCCCTGCCACTTAGGTGATCAGAGCAACGTTTTACCAAATCCGGCTTCGAAACTCGAGGATCGATATATATTTCATTAGCCTAATAAAGCACGCAGATTTCTACATATAATCAACACTTCACCCCACCAGGATTCGAACCCACGATCTTATAATTGTGACCGGGGAATGCTACCTTTGGGTTACGAGGACACTAAAAGCAATCCTAGACACTGTTATATTTCACACACAGCCTGTTAAACGAGCTTATGGCGCCTTGAACCTCTAATGGAGGCCACCCCTGCCGCTTAGGTGATCAAAGCAACGTTTTACCAAATCCGGCTTCGAAACACGAGGACCGATATATATTTCATTTGCCCAATAAAGCATGCGGACTTCTACATATAATCAACACCTCACCCCTCCAGGATTCAAACCCAAAATCTTATAATTGTGACCAGGGAATGCTCCCTGTGGACCACCAGGACACCAAAAGCAGTCCTAGGCTCTGTTATATTTCCCACAAAGCCTGTTCAACGCGCTTATGGCGCCGTGAACCTCTAATGGGGACCACCAGTGCCGCTTAGGTGTTCAGAGTAACGTTTTACCAAATCCGGCTTCGAAACACGTGGATCCATATCTATTTCATTAGCCCAATAAAGCACGCACACTTCTACATATAATCAACACCTCACCCCACCAGGATTCGAACCCACGATCTTATAATTGTGAACGGGGAACGCTACCTGTGGGCCACCAGGACACTAAAAGCAGTCCTAGACTCTGTTATATTTCACACAAAGCCTGTTCAATGAGCTTATGGCGCCGTGAACCTCTAATGGGGACCACCAGTGCCATTAGGTGTTCAGAGTAACGTTTTACCAAATCCGGCTTCGAAACACGTGGATCCATATCTATTTCATTAGCACAATAAAGGACGCACACTTCTACATATAATCAACACCTCACCCCACCAGGATTCGAACCCACGATCTTATAATTGTGAACGGGGAACGCTACCTGTGGGCCACCAGGACACTAAAACAGTCCTAGACGCTGTTATATTTCACACAAAGCCTGTTGAACGAGCTTATCGCGCCGTGAACCTCTAATTGGGACCACCCGTGCCACTGAGGTGATCAGAGGAACGTTTTACCAAATACGGCTTCGAAACACGAGGATCCATATATATTTCATTAGCCCAATAAAGAATGCAAACTTCTACATATAATCAACACCGCACCCCACCAGGATTCGAACCAACAATCTTATAATTGTGACCGGGGAACGCTACCTCTGGGCCACCAGGACACTAAAAGCAGTTCTAGACTCTGTTATATTTCACACAAAGCCTGTTCAACGAGCTTATAGCGCCGTGAACCTCTAATGGGGACCACCCGTGCCACTTAGGTGATCAGAGCAACGTTTTACCAAATACGGCTTCGAAACACGAGGATCCATATATATTTCATTAGCCCAATAAAGCACGCGGACGTCTACATATAATCAACACCTCCCCCCACCAGGATTCAAACCCAAAATCTTATAATTGTGACCAGGAAATGCTACCTGTGGACCACCAGGACACTAATAGCAGTCCTAGACTCTGTTATATTTCACACAAAGCCTGTTCAACGAGCTTATAGCGCTGTGAACCTCTAATGGGGACCACCAGTGCCGCTTAGATTTTCAGAGTAACGTTTTACCAAATCCGGCTTCGAAACACGAGGATCCATATCTATTTCATTAGCCCAATAAAGCACGCGGACTTCTACATATAATCAACACCTCACCCCACCAGGATATGAACCCACGATCTTATAATTGTGACCAGGGAACGCTACCTGTGGACCACCAGGACACTAAAAGCAGTCCTAGACTCTGTTATATTTCACACAAAGCCTGTTCAACGAGCTTATGGCGCCGTGAACCTCTAATGGGGACCACCAGTGCCGCTTAGGTGTTCAGAGTAACGTTTAACGAAATCCGGCTTCGAAAGACGAGAATCATTATATATTTCATTAGCCCATGTAAAGCACGCGGACTTCTACATATAATCAACACCTCACCCCACCAGGATTCAAACCCAAAATCTTATAATTGTGAACAGGGAATGCTACCTGTGGACCACCAGGACACTAAAAGAAGTCCTAGACACTGTTATATTTCACACAAAGCCTGTTCAACGAGCTTATGGCGCCGTGAACCTCTAATGGGGACCACCAGTGCCGCTTAGGTGTTCAGAGTAACGTTTTACCAAATCCAGCTTCGAAACACGAGGTTCCATATCTATTTCATTTGCCCAATAAAGCATGCACACTACTTCATATAATCAACACCTCACCCCACCAGGATTCGAACCCACGATCTTATAATTGTGACCGGGGATCGCTACCTCTGGGCCACCAAGGCACTAAAAGCAGTCCTAGACGCTGTTATATTTCACACAAAGTCTGTTCAACGAGCTTATGGCGGTGTGAACCTCTAATGGGGACCACCCATGCCGCTTAGGTGATCAGAGCAACGTTTTACCAAATCCGGCTTCGAAACACGAGGATCCATATATATTTCATTAGCCCAATACACCACGCGGACTTCTACATATAATCAACACCTCACCCCAACAGGATTCAAACCCAAAATCTTATAATTGTGACCAGGGAATGCTACCTCTGGGCCACCAGGACACTAAGAGCAGTCCTAGACTCTGTTATATTTCACACAAAGCCTGTTCAACGAGCTTATAGCGCCGTGAACCTCTAATAGGTACCACACATGCCTCTTGGTGACCAGAGGAACGTTTTACCAAATCCAGCTACAGAACACGAGGATCCATATATATTTATTTAGCCCAATAAAGCATGCGGACTTCTACATATAATCAACACCTCACCCCACCAGGATTCGAACCCACGATCTTATAATTGTGACCGGGGAACACTACCTCTGGGCCACCAGGACACTAAAAGCAGTTTTTGACTCTGTTATATTTCACACAAAGCCTGTTCAACGAGCTTAGGGCACCGTGAACCTCTAATGGGGACCACCCATGCCGCTTAGGTGATCAGAGCAACGTTTACCAAATCCGGCTTGGAAACATGAGGATCCATATATATTTCATTAGCCCAATAAAGCACGCGGACTTCTACATATAATCAACACCTCACCCCACCAGGATATGAACCCACGATCTTATAATTGTGACCGGCGAACGCTACTTCTGGGCCACCAGGACACGATAAGCAAATCTTTGACACTGTTATATTTCACCCAAAGCCCGTTGAACGAGCTTGTGGCGCCGTGAACCTATAATGGGGGCCACCCCTGCCGCTTAGGTGATCAGAGCAACGTTTAATCAAATCCGGCTTCGAAACCCAAGGATCCATATATATTTCATTAGCCCAATAAAGCACGCGGACGTCTACATATAATCAACACCTCACCCCACCAGGATTCAAACCCAAAATCTGATAATTGTGACCGGGGAATGCTACCTCTTGGCCACCAGGACACTAAAAGCAGTCCTAGACTCTGTTATATTTTACACAAAGCCTGTTCAACGAGCTTATGGCGCCGTGAACCTCTAATGGGGACCACCAGTGCCGCTTAGGTGTTAAGAGTAACGTTTTACCAAATCCGGCTTCGAAACACGAGGATCCATATCTATTTCATAAGCCTAATAAAGTACGCAGATTTCTACATATAATCAACACCTCACCCCACCAGGATATGAATCCACAATCTTATAATTGTGACCGGCGAACGCTACCTCTGGGCCACCAGGACACGATAAGCAGTCCTAGACACTGTTATATTTCACCCAAAGCCCGTTGAACGAGCTTGTGGCGCCGTGAACCTATAATGGGGGCCACCCCTGCCGCTTAGGTGATCAGAGCAACGTTTAACCAAATCCGGCTTCGAAACCCAAGGATCCATATATATTTCATTAGCCCAATAAAGCATGCGGACGTCTACATATAATCAACACCTCACCCCACCAGGATTCAAACCCAAAATCTGATAATTGTGACCGGGGAATGCTACCTCTGGGCTACCAGGACACTAAAAGCAGTCCTAGACACTGTTATATTTCACACAGAGCCTGTTGAACGTGTTTATGGCGCAGTGAACCTCTAATGTGGGCCACCCCTGCCGCTTCGGTGATCAGAGCAACGTTTTACCAAATCCGGCTTCGAAAGATGAGATTCCATATATATTTCATTAGCCCAATAAAGCACGCACACTACTTCATATAATCAACACCTCACCCCACTATGATTCGAACCCACGATCTTATAATTGTCACCGGGGAACACTACCTCTGGGTCACCAGGACACTATAAGCAGTCTTAGACTCTGTTATATTTCACACAAAGCCTGTTCAACGAGCTTATGGCGCCGAGAACCTCTAATGAGGACCACCCGTGCCGCTTAGGTGATTAGAGCAACGTTTTCCCAAATCCGTCATGGAAACACGAGAATCCATATATATTTCGTTAGCCCAATAAAGCACGCGGACTTCTACATATAATCAACACCTCACCCCACCAGGATATGAACCCAGGATCTTATAATTGTGACCGGAGAATGCTACCTCTGGGCCTCCAGGAAAATAAAAGCGGTCCTAGACTCTGTTATATTTCACACAAAGCCTGTTGAATGAGCTTATGGCGCCGTGAACCTATAATGGGGGCCACCCCTGCCGCTTAAGTGATCAGAGCAACGTTTAACCAAATCCGGCTTCGAAACACGAGGATCCATATATATTTCATGAGCCCAATAAAGCACGCGGACGTCTATATATAATCAACACCTCACCCCACCAGGATTCAAACCCAAAATCTGATAATTGTGACCAGGGAATGCTACCTGTGGACCACCAGGACACTAAAAGCAGTCCTAGACTCTGTTATATTTCACACAAAGCCTGTTCAAGGAGCTTATGGCGCCGTGAACCTCTAATGGGGACCACCAGTGCCGCTTAGGTGTTCAGAGTAACGTTTTACCAAATCCGGCTTGGAAACACGAGGATCCATATCTATTTCATTAGCCCAATAAAGCACGCGGACTTCTACATATAATCAACACCTCACCCCACCAGGATATGAACCCACGATCTTATAATTGTGACCGGCGAACGCTACCTCTGGGCCACCAGGACACTATAAGCAGTCCTAGACACTGTTATATTTCACACAAAGCCTGTTGAACGAGCTTATGGCGCCGTGAACCTATAATGGGGACCACCCCTGCCGCTTAGGTGATCAGAGCAACGTTTAACCAAATCCGGCTTGAAACCCAAGGATCCATATATATTTCATTAGCCCAATAAAGCACGCGGACGTCTACATATAATCAACACCTCACCCCACCAGGATTCAAACCCAAAATCTGATAATTGTCACCAGGGAATGCTACCTGTGGACCACCAGGACATAAAAGCAGTCTTAGACTCTGTTATATTTCACACAAAGCCTGTTCAACGAGCTTATGGCGCCGTGAACCTCTAATGGGGACCACCAGTGCCGCTTAGGTGATCAGAGCAACGTTTTACCAAATCCGGCTTGGAAACACGAGGATCCATATCTATTTCATTAGCCCAATAAAGCACGCGGACTTCTACATATAATCAACACCTCACCCCACCAGGATATGAACCCACGCTCTTATAATTGTGACCGGCGAACGATACCTCTGGGCCAACAGGACACTATAAGCAGTCCTAGACACTGTTATATTTCACCCAAAGCCCGTTGAACGAGCTTGTGGCGCCGTGAACCTACAATGGGGTCCACCCCTGCCGCTTAGGTGATCAGAGCAACGTTTAACCTAATCGGGCTTCGAAATCCAAGGATCCATATATATTTCATTAGCCCAATAAAGCACGCGGACGTCTACATATAATCAACACCTCACCCCACCAGGATTCAAACCGAAAATCTGATAATTGTCACCAGGGAATTCTAACTGTGGACCACCAGGACACTAAAAGCAGTCCTAGACTCTGTTATATTTCACTTAAAGCCTGTTCAACGAGCTTATGGCGCCGTGAACCTCTAATGGGGACCACCAGTCCCGCTTAGGTGTTCAGAGTAACGTTTTACCAAATCCGGCTTCGAGACACGAGGATCCATATCTATTTCATTAGCCTAATAAAGAACGCAGATTTCTACATATAATCAACACCTCACCCCACCAGGATTCGAATCCACGATCTTATAATTGTGACCGGGGAACGCTACCTCTGGGCTACCAGGACACTAAAAGCAGTCCTAGACACTGTTATATTTCACACAAAGCCTGTTGAACGAGCTTATGGCGCCGTGAACCTCTAATGGGGACCACCCGTGCCGCTTAGGTTATCAGAGCAACGTTTCACCAAATCCGGCTTCGAAACAGGAGGATCCATATATATTTCTTTAGCCCAATAAAGAATGCAGACTTCTACATATAATCAACACCTCACCCCACCAGGATTCGAACCCACGATCTTATTATTGTGACCGGGCAACACTACCTCTGGGCCACCAGGATATTAAAATCAGTTCTAGACTCTGTTATATTTCACACAAAGCCTGTTCAACGAGCTTATGGCACCGTGAACCTCTAATGGGGACCACCCGTGCCGCTTAGGTGATCAGAGCAACGTTTAACCAAATCCGGCTTCGAAACACGAGGATCCATATATATTTCATTAGCACCAATAAAGCACGCGGACGTCTACATATAATCAACACCTCACCCCACCAGGATTCAAACCCAAAATCTGATAATTGTGACCAGGGAATGCTACCTGTGGACCACCAGGACACTAAAACAGTCCTAGACTCTGTTATATTTCACACAAAGCCTGTTCAACGAGCTTATGGTGCCGTGAACCTGTAATGGGGACCACCAGTGCCGCTTTGGTGTTCAGAGTAACGTTTTACCAAATCCGGCTTCGAAACACGAGGGTCCATATCTATTTCATTAGCCCAATAAAGCACGCACACTTCTACATATAATCAACACCTCACCCCACCAGGATTCGAACCCACGATCTTATAATCGTGACTGGGGAACGCTACCTCTGGGCCACCAGGACACTAAAAGCAGTCCTAGACTCTGTTATATTTCACACAAAGCCTGTTCAACGAGCTTATGGCGCCGTGAACCTCTAATGGGGATCACCAGTGCCGCTCAGGGGTTCAGAGCAACGTTTTACAAAATCCGGCTTCGAAACACGAGGATCCATATTTATTTCATTAGCCCAATAAAGCACGAGGACTTCTACATATAATCAACACCACACCCCACCAGGATATGAACCCACGATCTTATAATTGTGACCGGCGAACGCTACCTCTGGGCCACCAGGACACTATAAGCAGTCCTAGACACTGTTATATTTCACACAAAGCCCGTTGAACGAGCTTGTGGCGCCGTGAACCTATAATGGGGGCCACCCCTGCCGCTTAGGTGATCAGAGCAACGTTTAACCAAATCCGGCTTCGAAACACGAGGATCCATATATATTACATTAGCCCAATAAAGCACGCGGACGTCTACATATAATCAACACCTCACCCCACCAGGATTCAAACCCAAAATCTGATAATTGTGACCAGGGACTGCTACCTGTGGACCACCAGGACACTAAAAGCAGTCCTAGACTCTGTTATATTTCACACAAAGCCTGTTCAACGTGCTTATGGCGCCGTGAACCTCTAATGGGGACCACCAGTGCCGCTTAGGTGTTCAGAGTAACGTTTTACCAAATTCGGCTTCGAAACACGAGGATCCATATCTATTTCATTAGCCCAATAAAGCACGCGGAATTCTACATATAATCAACACCTCACCCCACCAGGATATGAACCCACGATCTTATAATTGTGACCGGCGAACGCTACCTCTGGGCCACCAGGACACTATAAGCAGTCCTAGACACTGTTATATTTCACACAAAGCCCGTTGAACAAGCTTGTGGCGCCGTGAACCAATAATGGGGGCCACCCATGCCGCTTAGGTGATCAGACCAACGTGTAACGAAATCCGGCTTCGAAAGACGAGAATCATTATATATTTCATTAGCCCAATAAAGCACGCGGACTTCTACATATAATCAACACCTCACCCCACCAGGATTCAAACCCAAAATCTTATAATTGTGACCAGGGAATGCTACCTGTGGACCAACAGGACACTAAAAGCAGTCCTAGACACTGTTATATTTCACACAAAGCCTGATCAACGAGCTTATGGCGCCGTGAACCTCTAATGGGGACCACCAGTGCCGCTTAGGTGTTCAGAGTAACGTTTTACCAAATCCAGCTTCGAAACACGAGGATCCATATCTATTTCATTTGCCCAATAAAGCACGCACACTACTTCATATAATCAACACCTCACCCCACCAGGATTCGAACCCACGATCTTACAATTGTGACCGGGGATCGCTACCTCTGGGCCACCAGTACACTAAAAGCAGTCCTAGACGCTGTTATAATTCACACAAAGCCTGTTCAACGAGCTTATGGTGGTGTGAACCTCTAATGGGGACCACCCATGCCGCATAGGTGATCAGAGCAACGTTTTACCAAATCCGGCTTCGAAACACGAGGATCCATATATATTTCTTTAGCCCAATACACCAGGCGGACTTCTACATATAATCAACACCTCACCCCAACAGGATTCAAACCCAAAATCTTATAATTCTGACCAAGGAATGCTACCTCTGGGCCACCAGGACACTAAAAGCAGTCCTAGACTCTGTTATATTTCACACAAAGCCTGTTCAACGAGCTTATGGCGCCGTGAACCTCTAATAGGTACCACACATGCCGCTTGGTGACCAGAGGAACGTTTTACCAAATCCGGCTACAGAACACGAGGATCCATATATATTTATTTAGCCCAATAAAGCATGCGGACTTCTACATATAATCAACACCTCACCCCACCAGGATTCGAACCCACGATCTTATAATTGTGACCGGGGAACACTACCTCTGGGCCACCAGGACACTAAAAGCAGTCCTCGACTCTGTTATATTTCACACAAAGCCTGTTCAACGAGCTTAGGGCACCGTGAACCTCTAATGGGAACCACCCATGCCGCTTAGGTGATCAGAGCAACGTTTACCAAATCCGGCTTGGAAACATGAGGATCCATATATATTTCATTAGCCCAATAAAGCACGCGGACTTTTACATATAATCAACACCTCACCCCACCAGGATATAAACCCACGATCTTATAATTGTGACCGGAGAATGCTACCTCTGGGCCACCAGGAAAATAAAAGCAGTCCTAGACTCTGTTATATTTCACACAAAGCCTGTTGAATGAGCTTATGGCGCCGTGAACCAATAATGGGGGCCACCCCTGCCGCTTTAGTGATCAGAGAAACTTATAACCAAATCCGGCTTCGAAACACGAGGATCCATATATATTTCATTAGCCCAATAAAGCACGCGGACGTCTACATATAATCAACACCTCACCCCACCAGGATTCAAACCCAAAATCTGTTAATTGTGACCAGGAAATGCTACCTGTGGACCACCAGGACACTAAAAGCAGTCCTAGACTCTGTTATATTTCACACAAAGCCTGTTCAACGAGGTTATAGCGCCGTGAACCTCTAATGGGGACCACCTGTGCCGCTTAGGTGTTCAGAGTAACGTTTTACCAAATCCGGCTTGGAAACACGAGGATTCATATCTATTTCATTAGCCCAATAAAGCACGCGGACTTCTACATATAATCAACACCTCACCCCACCAGGATTCGAACCCACGATCTTATAATTGTGACTGGGGAACGCTACCTCTGGGCCACCAGGACACTAAAAGCAGTCCTAGACTCTGTTATATTTCACACAAAGCCTGTTCAACGAGCTTATGGCGCCGTGAACCTCTAATGGGGATCACCAGTGCCGCTCAGGGGTTCAGAGCAACGTTTTACCAAATCCGGCTTCGAAACACGAGGATCCATATTTATTTCATTAGCCCAATAAAGCACGAGGACTTCTACATATAATCAACACCACACCCCACCAGGATATGAACCCACGATCTTATAATTGTGACCGGCGAACGCTACCTCTGGGCCACCAGGACACTATAAGCAGTCCTAGACACTGTTATATTTCACACAAAGCCCGTTGAACGAGCTTGTGGCGCCGTGAACCTATAATGGGGGCCACCCCTGCCGCTTAGGTGATCAGAGCAACGTTTAACCAAATCCGGCTTCGAAACACGAGGATCCATATATATTACATTAGCCCAATAAAGCACACGGACGTCTACATATAATCAACACCTCACCCCACCAGGATTCAAACCCAAAATCTGATAATTGTGACCAGGGACTGCTACCTGTGGACCACCAGGACACTAAAAGCAGTCCTAGACTCTGTTATATTTCACACAAAGCCTGTTCAACGTGCTTATGGCGCCGTGAACCTCTAATGGGGACCACCAGTGCCGCTTAGGTGTTCAGAGTAACGTTTTACCAAATTCGGCTTCGAAACACGAGGATCCATATCTATTTCATTAGCCCAATAAAGCACGCGGAATTCTACATATAATCAACACCTCACCCCACCAGGATATGAACCCACGATCTTATAATTGTGACCGGCGAACGCTACCTCTGGGCCACCAGGACACTATAAGCAGTCCTAGACACTGTTATATTTCACACAAAGCCCGTTGAACAAGCTTGTGGCGCCGTGAACCAATAATGGGGGCCACCCGTGCCGCTTAGGTGATCAGACCAACGTGTAACGAAATCCGGCTTCGAAAGACGAGAATCATTATATATTTCATTAGCCCAATAAAGCACGCGGACTTCTACATATAATCAACACCTCACCCCACCAGGATTCAAACCCAAAATCTTATAATTGTGACCAGGGAATGCTACCTGTGGACCAACAGGACACTAAAAGCAGTCCTAGACACTGTTATATTTCACACAAAGCCTGATCAACGAGCTTATGGCGCCGTGAACCTCTAATGAGGACCACCAGTGCCGCTTAGGTGTTCAGAGTAACGTTTTACCAAATCCAGCTTCGAAACACGAGGATTCATATCTATTTCATTTGCCCAATAAAGCACGCACACTACTTCATATAATCAACACCTCACCCCACCAGGATTCGAACCCACGATCTTACAATTGTGACCGGGGATCGCTACCTCTGGGCCACCAGTACACTAAAAGCAGTCCTAGACGCTGTTATAATTCACACAAAGCCTGTTCAACGAGCTTATGGTGGTGTGAACCTCTAATGGGGACCACCCATGCCGCATAGGTGATCAGAGCAACGTTTTACCATATCCGGCTTCGAAACACGAGGATCCATATATATTTCTTTAGCCCAATACACCAGGCGGACTTCTACATATAATCAACACCTCACCCCAACAGGATTCAAACCCAAAATCTTATAATTCTGACCAAGGAATGCTACCTCTGGGCCACCAGGACACTAAAAGCAGTCCTAGACTCTGTTATATTTCACACAAAGCCTGTTCAACGAGCTTATGGCGCCGTGAACCTCTAATAGGTACCACACATGCCGCTTGGTGACCAGAGGAACGTTTTACCAAATCCGGCTACAGAACACGAGGATCCATATATATTTATTTAGCCCAATAAAGCATGCGGACTTCTACATATAATCAACACCTCACCCCACCAGGATTCGAACCCACGATCTTATAATTGTGACCGGGGAACACTACCTCTGGGCCACCAGGACACTAAAAGCAGTCCTCGACTCTGTTATATTTCACACAAAGCCTGTTCAACGAGCTTAGGGCACCGTGAACCTCTAATGGGAACCACCCATGCCGCTTAGGTGATCAGAGCAACGTTTACCAAATCCGGCTTGGAAACATGAGGATCCATATATATTTCATTAGCCCAATAAAGCACGCGGACTTTTACATATAATCAACACCTCACCCCACCAGGATATAAACCCACGATCTTATAATTGTGACCGGAGAATGCTACCTCTGGGCCACCAGGAAAATAAAAGCAGTCCTAGACTCTGTTATATTTCACACAAAGCCTGTTGAATGAGCTTATGGCGCCGTGAACCAATAATGGGGGCCACCCCTGCCGCTTTAGTGATCAGAGCAACTTATAACCAAATCCGGCTTCGAAACACGAGGATCCATATATATTTCATTAGCCCAATAAAGCACGCGGACGTCTACATATAATCAACACCTCACCCCACCAGGATTCAAACCCAAAATCTGTTAATTGTGACCAGGAAATGCTACCTGTGGACCACCAGGACACTAAAAGCAGTCCTAGACTCTGTTATATTTCACACAAAGCCTGTTCAACGAGGTTATAGCGCCGTGAACCTCTAATGGGGACCACCTGTGCCGCTTAGGTGTTCAGAGTAACGTTTTACCAAATCCGGCTTGGAAACACGAGGATTCATATCTATTTCATTAGCCCAATAAAGCACGCGGACTTCTACATATAATCAACACCTCACCCCACCAGGATATGAACCCACGATATTATAATTGTGACCGGCGAACGCTACCTCTGGGCCACCAGGACACGATAAGCAGTCCTAGACACTGTTATATTTCACCCAAAGCCCGTTGAACGAGCTTGTGGCGCCGTGAACCTATAATGGGGGCCACCCCTGCCGCTTAGGTGATCAGAGCAACGTTTAACCAAATCCGGCTTCGAAACCCAAGGATCCATATATATTTCATTAGCCCAATAAAGCAAGCGGACATCTACATATAATCAACACCTCACCCCACCAGGATTCAAACCAAAATCTGATAATTGTGACCGGGGAATGCTACCTATTGGCCACCAGGACACTAAAAGCAGTCCTAGACTCTGTTATATTTTACACAAAGCCTGTTGAATGAGCTTATGGCGCCGTGAACCTCTAATGGGGACCACCAGTGCCGCTTAGGTGTTCAGAGTAACGTTTTACCAAATCCGGCTTCGAAACACGAGGATCCATATCTATTTCATTAGCCTAATAAAGCACGCAGATTTCTCCATATAATCAACACCTCACCCCACCAGGATATGAACTCACGATCTTATAATTGTGACCGGAGAATGCTACCTCTGGGCCACCAGGAAAATAAAAGCAGTCCTAGACTCTGTTATATTTCACACAAAGCCTGTTGAATGAACTTATGGCGCCGTGAACCAATAATGGGGGCCACCCCTGCCGCTTAAGTGATCAGACCAACGTTTAACCAAATCCGGCTTCGAAACACGAGGATCCATATATATTTCATTAGCCCAATAAAGCACGCGGACGTCTACATATAATCAACACCTCACCCCACCAGGATTCAAACCGAAAATCTGATAATTGGGACCAGGGAATGCTACCTGTGGAACACCAGGACACTAAAAGCAGTCCTAGACTCTGTTATATTTCACACAAAGCCTGTTCAACGAGCTTATGGCGCCGTGAACCTCTAATGGGGACCACCAGTGCCGCTGAGGTGTTCAGAGCAACGTTTTACCAAATCCGGCTTCGAAAGACGAGATTCCATATATATTTCATTAGCCCAATAAAGCACGCACACTACTTCATATAATCAACACCTCACCCCACCAGGATTCGAACCCACGATCTTATAATTGTGACCGGGGAACGCTACCTCTGGGCCACCAGGACACGAAAAGCAGTCCTAGACTCTGTTATATTTCACACAAAAGCCTGTTGAACGAGCTTATGGCGCCGTGAACCTCTAATTAGGACTACCCGTGCCGCTTAAGTGATCAGAGCAACGTTTTACCAAATCCGGCTTCGAAACACGAGGATCCATATATATTTCATTAGCCCAATAAAGCACGCGGACGTCTATATATAATCAACACCTCACCCCACCAGGATTCAAACCCAAAATCTGATAATTGTGACCAGGGAATGCTACCTGTGGACCACCAGGACACTAAAAGCACTCCTAGACTCTATTATATTTCACACAAAGCCTGTTCAAGGAGCTTATGGCGCCGTGAACCTCTAATGGGGACCACCAGTGCCGCTTAGATGTTCAGAGTAACGTTTTACCAAATCCGGCTTGGAAACACGAGGATCCATATCTATTTCATTAGCCCAATAAAGCACGCAGATTTCTACATATAATCAACACCTCACCCCACCAGGATATGAACCCACGATCTTATAATTGTGACCGGCGAACGATACCTCTGGGCCACCAGGACACTATAAGCAGTCCTAGACACTGTTATATTTCACCCAAAGCCCGTTGAACGAGCTTGTGGCGCCGTGAACATATAATTGGGGCCACCCCTGCCGATTAGGAGATCAGAGCAACGTTTAACCAAATCCGGCTTCGAAACCCAAGGTTCCATATATATTTCATTAGCCCAATAAAGCACGCGGACGTCTACGTATAATCAACACCTCACCCCACCAGGATTCAAACCCAAAATCTGATAATTGTCACCAGGGAATGCTACCTGTGGACCACCAGGACACTAAAAGCAGTCTTAGACTCTGTTATATTTCACACAAAGCCTGTTCAACGAGCTTATGGCACCGTGAACCTCTAATGGGGACCACCCGTGCCGCTTAGGTGATCAGAGCAACGTTTACCAAATCTGGCTTGGAAACACGAGGATCCATATATATTTCATTAGCCCAATAAAGAACGCGGACTTCTACATATAATCAACACCTCACCCCACCAGGATATGAAACCACGATCTTATAATTGTGACCGGCGAACGCTACCTCTGGGCCACCAGGACACTATAAACAGTCCTAGACACTGTTATGTTTCACCCAAAGCCCGTTGAACGAGCTTGTGGCGCCGTGAAGCTACAATGGGGGCCACCCCTGCCGCTTAGGTGATCAGAGCAACGTTTAACAAAATCTGGCTTAGAAATCCAAGGATCCATATATATTTCATTAGCCCAATAAAGCACGCGGACGTCTACATATAACCAACACCTCACCCCACCAGGATTCAAACCGAAAATCTGATAATTGTCACCAGGGAATGCTACCTGTGGACCACCAGGACACTAAAAGCAGTCCTAGACTCTGTTATATTTCACATAAAGCCTGTTCAACGAGATTATGGCGCCGTGAACCTCTAATGGGGACCACCCGTGCCGCTTAGGTGATCAGAGCAACGTTTAACCAAATCCGGTTTCGAAACACGAGGATCCATATATATTTCATTAGCCCAATAAAGCACGCGGACGTCTATATATAATCAACACCTCACCCCACCAGGATTGAAACCCAAAATCTGATAATTGTGACCAGGGAATGCTACCTGTGGACCACCAGGACACTAAAAGCAGTCCTAGACTCTGTTATATTTCACACAAAGCCTGTTCAACGAGCTTATGGCGCAGTGAACCTGTAATGGGGACCACCCGTGCCGCTTTGGTATTCAGAGCAACGTTTTACCAAATCCGGCTTCGAAACACGAGGATCCATATATATTTCATTAGCCCAATACACCACGCGGACTTCTACATATAATCAACACCTCACCCCAACAGGATTCAAACCCAAAATCTTATAATTGTGACCAGGGAATGCTACCTCTGGGCCACCAGGACACTAAAAACAGTCCTAGACTCTGTTATATTTCACACAAAGCCTGTTCAACGAGCATATGGCGCCGTGAACCTCTAATAGGTACCACACATGCCGCTTGGTGACCAGAGGAACGTTTTACCAAATTCGGCTACAGAACACGAGGATCCATATATATTTATTTAGCCCAATAAAGCATGCGGACTTCTACATATAATCAACACCTCACCCCACCAGGATTCGAACCCACGATCGTATAATTGTGACCGGGGAACACTACCTCTGGGCCACCAGGATATTAAAATCAGTCCTAGACTCTGTTATATTTCACGCAAAGCCTGTTCAACGAGCTTATGGCACCGTGAACCTCTAATGGGGACCACCCGTGCCGCTTAGGTGATCAGAGCAACGTTTAACCAAATCCGGTTTCGAAACACGAGGATCCATATATATTTCATTAGCCCAATAAAGCACGCGGACGTCTACATATAATCAACACCTCACCCCACCAGGATTCAAACCCAAAATCTGATAATTGTGACCAGGGAATGCTACCTGTGGACCACCAGGACACTAAAAGCAGTCCTAGACTCTGTTATATTTCACACAAAGCCTGTTCAACGAGCTTATGGTGCCGTGAACCTGTAATGGGGACCACCAGTGCCGCTTTGGTATTCAGAGCAACGTTTTACCAAATCCGGCTTCGAAACACGAGGATCCATATATATTTCATTAGCCCAATAAAGCACGCGGACGTCTACATATAATCAACACCTCACCCAAACAGGATTCAAACCCAAAATCTTATAATTGTGACCAGGGAATGCTACCTCAGGGCCACCAGGACACTAAAAACAGTCCTAGACTCTGTTATATTTCACACAAAGCCTGTTCAACGAGCTTATGGCGCCGTGAACCTCTAATAGGTACCACACATGCCGCTTGGTGACCAGAGGAACGTTTTACCAAATCCAGCTACAGAACACGAGGATCCATATATATTTATTTAGCCCAATAAAGCATGCGGACTTCTACATATAATCAACACCTCACCCCACCAGGATTCGAACCGAAAATCTTATAATTGTGACAAAGGGAATGCTACCTCTGCGCCACCAGGACACTAAAAGCAGTCCTAGACTCTGTTATATTTCACACAAAGCCTGTTCAACGAGCTTAGGGCACCGTGAACCTCTAATGGGAACCACCCATGCCGCTTAGGTGATCAGAGCAACGTTTACCAAATCCGGCTTGGAAACATGAGGATCCATATATATTTCATTAGCCCAATAAAGCACGCGGACTTCTACATATAATCAACACCTCACCCCACCAGGATATGAACCCACGATCTTATAATTGTGACCGGAGAATGCTACCTCTGGGCCACCAGGAAAATAAAAGCAGTCCTAGACTCTGTTATATTTCACACAAAGCCTGTTGAATGAGCTTATGGCGCCGTGAACCAATAATGGGGGCCACCCCTGCCGCTTTAGTGATCAGAGAAACTTATAACCAAATCCGGCTTCGAAACACGAGGATCCATATATATTTCATTAGCCCAATAAAGCACGCGGACGTCTACATATAATCAACACCTCACCCCACCAGGATTCAAACCCAAAATCTGTTAATTGTGACCAGGAAATGCTACCTGTGGACCACCAGGACACTAAAAGCAGTCCTAGACTCTGTTATATTTCACACAAAGCCTGTTCAACGAGGTTATAGCGCCGTGAACCTCTAATGGGGACCACCTGTGCCGCTTAGGTGTTCAGAGTAACGTTTTACCAAATCCGGCTTGGAAACACGAGGATTCATATCTATTTCATTAGCCCAATAAAGCACGCGGACTTCTACATATAATCAACACCTCACCCCACCAGGATATGAACCCACGATATTATAATTGTGACCGGCGAACGCTACCTCTAGGCCACCAGGACACGATAAGCAGTCCTAGACACTGTTATATTTCACCCAAAGCCCGTTGAACGAGCTTGTGGCGCCGTGAACCTATAATGGGGGCCACCCCTGCCGCTTAGGTGATCGGAGCAACGTTTAACCAAATCCGGCTTCGAAACCCAAGGATCCATATATATTTCATTAGCCCAATAAAGCAAGCGGACATCTACATATAATCAACACCTCACCCCACCAGGATTCAAACCAAAATCTGATAATTGTGACCGGGGAATGCTACCTATTGGCCACCAGGACACTAAAAGCAGTCCTAGACTCTGTTATATTTTACACAAAGCCTGTTGAATGAGCTTATGGCGCCGTGAACCTCTAATGGGGACCACCAGTGCCGCTTAGGTGTTCAGAGTAACGTTTTACCAAATCCGGCTTCGAAACACGAGGATCCATATCTATTTCATTAGCCTAATAAAGCACGCAGATTTCTCCATATAATCAACACCTCACCCCACCAGGATATGAACTCACGATCTTATAATTGTGACCGGAGAATGCTACCTCTGGGCCACCAGGAAAATAAAAGCAGTCCTAGACTCTGTTATATTTCACACAAAGCCTGTTGAATGAACTTATGGCGCCGTGAACCAATAATGGGGGCCACCCCTGCCGCTTAAGTGATCAGACCAACGTTTAACCAAATCCGGCTTCGAAACACGAGGATCCATATATATTTCATTAGCCCAATAAAGCACGCGGACGTCTACATATAATCAACACCTCACCCCACCAGGATTCAAACCGAAAATCTGATAATTGGGACCAGGGAATGCTACCTGTGGAACACCAGGACACTAAAAGCAGTCCTAGACTCTGTTATATTTCACACAAAGCCTGTTCAACGAGCTTATGGCGCCGTGAACCTCTAATGGGGACCACCAGTGCCGCTGAGGTGTTCAGAGCAACGTTTTACCAAATCCGGCTTCGAAAGACGAGATTCCATATATATTTCATTAGCCCAATAAAGCACGCACACTACTTCATATAATCAACACCTCACCCCACCAGGATTCGAACCCACGATCTTATAATTGTGACCGGGGAACGCTACCTCTGGGCCACCAGGACACGATAAGCAGTCCTAGACACTGTTATATTTCACCCAAAGCCCGTTGAACGAGCTTGTGGCGCCGTGAACCTCTAATTAGGACTACCCGTGCCGCTTAAGTGATCAGAGCAACGTTTAACCAAATCCGGCTTCGAAACACGAGGATCCATATATATTTCATTAGCCCAATAAAGCACGCGGACGTCTATATATAATCAACACCTCACCCCACCAGGATTCAAACCCAAAATCTGATAATTGTGACCAGGGAATGCTACCTGTGGACCACCAGGACACTAAAAGCACTCCTAGACTCTGTTATATTTCACACAAAGCCTGTTCAAGGAGCTTATGGCGCCGTGAACCTCTAATGGGGACCACCAGTGCCGCTTAGATGTTCAGAGTAACGTTTTACCAAATCCGGCTTGGAAACACGAGGATCCATATCTATTTCATTAGCCCAATAAAGCACGCAGATTTCTACATATAATCAACACCTCACCCCACCAGGATATGAACCCACGATCTTATAATTGTGACCGGCGAACGATACCTCTGGGCCACCAGGACACTATAAGCAGTCCTAGACACTGTTATATTTCACCCAAAGCCCGTTGAACGAGCTTGTGGCGCCGTGAACATATAATTGGGGCCACCCCTGCCGATTAGGAGATCAGAGCAACGTTTAACCAAATCCGGCTTCGAAACCCAAGGTTCCATATATATTTCATTAGCCCAATAAAGCACGCGGACGTCTACGTATAATCAACACCTCACCCCACCAGGATTCAAACCCAAAATCTGATAATTGTCACCAGGGAATGCTACCTGTGGACCACCAGGACACTAAAAGCAGTCTTAGACTCTGTTATATTTCACACAAAGCCTGTTCAACGAGCTTATGGCACCGTGAACCTCTAATGGGGACCACCCGTGCCGCTTAGGTGATCAGAGCAACGTTTACCAAATCTGGCTTGGAAACACGAGGATCCATATATATTTCATTAGCCCAATAAAGAACGCGGACTTCTACATATAATCAACACCTCACCCCACCAGGATATGAAACCACGATCTTATAATTGTGACCGGCGAACGCTACCTCTGGGCCACCAGGACACTATAAACAGTCCTAGACACTGTTATGTTTCACCCAAAGCCCGTTGAACGAGCTTGTGGCGCCGTGAAGCTACAATGGGGGCCACCCCTGCCGCTTAGGTGATCAGAGCAACGTTTAACAAAATCTGGCTTAGAAATCCAAGGATCCATATATATTTCATTAGCCCAATAAAGCACGCGGACGTCTACATATAACCAACACCTCACCCCACCAGGATTCAAACCGAAAATCTGATAATTGTCACCAGGGAATGCTACCTGTGGACCACCAGGACACTAAAAGCAGTCCTAGACTCTGTTATATTTCACATAAAGCCTGTTCAACGAGATTATGGCGCCGTGAACCTCTAATGGGGACCACCCGTGCCGCTTAGGTGATCAGAGCAACGTTTAACCAAATCCGGTTTCGAAACACGAGGATCCATATATATTTCATTAGCCCAATAAAGCACGCGGACGTCTATATATAATCAACACCTCACCCCACCAGGATTGAAACCCAAAATCTGATAATTGTGACCAGGGAATGCTACCTGTGGACCACCAGGACACTAAAAGTAGTCCTAGACTCTGTTATATTTCACACAAAGCCTGTTCAACGAGCTTATGGTGCAGTGAACCTGTAATGGGGACCACCAGTGCCGCTTTGGTATTCAGAGCAACGTTTTACCAAATCCGGCTTCGAAACACGAGGATCCATATATATTTCATTAGCCCAATACACCACGCGGACTTCTACATATAATCAACACCTCACCCCAACAGGATTCAAACCCAAAATCTTATAATTGTGACCAGGGAATGCTACCTCTGGGCCACCAGGACACTAAAAACAGTCCTAGACTCTGTTATATTTCACACAAAGCCTGTTCAACGAGCATATGGCGCCGTGAACCTCTAATAGGTACCACACATGCCGCTTGGTGACCAGAGGAACGTTTTACCAAATTCGGCTACAGAACACGAGGATCCATATATATTTATTTAGCCCAATAAAGCATGCGGACTTCTACATATAATCAACACCTCACCCCACCAGGATTCGAACCCACGATCGTATAATTGTGACCGGGGAACACTACCTCTGGGCCACCAGGATATTAAAATCAGTCCTAGACTCTGTTATATTTCACGCAAACCTGTTCAACGAGCTTATGGCACCGTGAACCTCTAATGGGGACCACCCGTGCCGCTTAGGTGATCAGAGCAACGTTTAACCAAATCCGGTTTCGAAACACGAGGATCCATATATATTTCATTAGCCCAATAAAGCACGCGGACGTCTACATATAATCAACACCTCACCCCACCAGGATTCAAACCCAAAATCTGATAATTGTGACCAGGGAATGCTACCTGTGGACCACCAGGACACTAAAAGCAGTCCTAGACTCTGTTATATTTCACACAAAGCCTGTTCAACGAGCTTATGGTGCCGTGAACCTGTAATGGGGACCACCAGTGCCGCTTTGGTATTCAGAGCAACGTTTTACCAAATCCGGCTTCGAAACACGAGGATCCATATATATTTCATTAGCCCAATAAAGCACGCGGACGTCTACATATAATCAACACCTCACCCCAACAGGATTCAAACCCAAAATCTTATAATTGTGACCAGGGAATGCTACCTCAGGGCCACCAGGACACTAAAAACAGTCCTAGACTCTGTTATATTTCACACAAAGCCTGTTCAACGAGCTTATGGCGCCGTGAACCTCTAATAGGTACCACACATGCCGCTTGGTGACCAGAGGAACGTTTTACCAAATCCGGCTACAGAACACGAGGATCCATATATATTTATTTAGCCCAATAAAGCATGCGGACTTCTACATATAATCAACACCTCACCCCACCAGGATTCGAACCGAAAATCTTATAATTGTGACAAAGGGAATGCTACCTCTGCGCCACCAGGACACTAAAAGCAGTCCTAGACTCTGTTATATTTCACACAAAGCCTGTTCAACGAGCTTAGGGCACCGTGAACCTCTAATGGGAACCACCCATGCCGCTTAGGTGATCAGAGCAACGTTTACCAAATCCGGCTTGGAAACATGAGGATCCATATATATTTCATTAGCCCAATAAAGCACGCGGACTTCTACATATAATCAACACCTCACCCCACCAGGATATGAACCCACGATCTTATAATTGTGACCGGAGAATGCTACCTCTGGGCCACCAGGAAAATAAAAGCAGTCCTAGACTCTGTTATATTTCACACAAAGCCTGTTGAATGAGCTTATGGCGCCGTGAACCAATAATGGGGGCCACCCCTGCCGCTTAAGTGATCAGAGCAACGTTTAACCAAATCCGGCTTCGAAACACGAGGATCCATATATATTTCATTAGCCCAATAAAGCACGCGGACGTCTACATATAATCAACACCTCACCCCACCAGGATACAAATCGAAAATCTGATAATTGTGACCAGGGAATGCTACCTGTGGACCACCAGGACACTAAAAGCAGTCCTAGACTCTGTTATATTTCACACAAAGCCTGCTCAACGAGCTTATGGCGCCGTGAACCTCTAATGGGGACCACCAGTGCCGCTTAGGTGTTCAGAGTAACGTTTTACCAAATCCGGCTTGGAAACACGAGGATTCATATCTATTTCATTAGCCCAATAAAGCACGCGGACTTCTACATATAATCAACACCTCACCCCACCTGGATATGAACCCACGATCTTATAATTGTGACCGGCGAACGCTACCTTTGGGCCACCAGGACACGATAAGCAGTCCTAGACACTGTTATATTTCACCCAAAGCCCGTTGAAGGAGCTTGTGGCGCCGTGAACCTATAATGGGGGCCACCCCTGCCGCTTAGGTGATCAGAGCAACGTTTAACCAAATCCGGCTTCGAAACCCAAGGATCCATATATATTTCATTAGCCCAATAAAGCATGCGGACGTCTACATATAATCAACACCTCACCCCACCAGGATTCAAACCCAAAATCTGATAATTGTGACCGGGGAATGCTACCTCTGGGCTACCAGGACACTATAAGCAGTCCTAGAAACTGTTATATTTCACACAAAGCCTGTTGAACGTGCTTATGGCGCCGTGAACCTCTAATGTGGGCCACCCCTGCCGCTTCGGTGATCAGAGCAACGTTTTACCAAATCCGGCTTCGAAAGACGAGATTCCATATATATTTCATTAGCCCAATAAAGCACGCACACTACTTCATATAATCAACACCTCAACCCACCAGGATTCGAACCCACGATCTTATAATTGTGACCGGGGAACGCTACCTCTGGGCCACCAGGACAGTAAAAGCAGTAATAGACTCTGTTATATTTTACACAAAGCCTGTTGAACGAGCTTATGACGCTGTGAACCTCTAATTAGGACCACCCGTGCAGCTTAAGTGATCAGAGCAACGTTTTACCAAATCAGGCTTCGAAACACGAGGATCGATATATATTTCATTAGCCTAATAAGGCACGCTGATTTCTACACATAATCAACACCTCACCCCACCATGATTCGAACCCACGATCTTATAATTGTCACCGTGGAACACTACCTCTGGGCCACCAGGACACTATAAGCAGTCTTAGACTCTGTTATATTTCACACAAAGCCTGTTCAACGAGCTTATGGCGCCGAGAACCTCTAATGAGGACCACCCGTGCCGCTTAGGTGATTAGAGCAACGTTTTTCCAAATCCGTCATGGAAACACGAGAATCCATATATATTTCATTAGCCCAATAAAGCACGCGGACTTCTACATATAATCAACACCTCACCCCACCAGGATATGAACCCACGATCTTATAATTGTGACCGGAGAATGCTACCTCTGGGCCTCCAGGAAAATAAAAGCAGTCCTAGACTCTGTTATATTTCACACAAAGCCTGTTGAATGAGCTTATGGCGCCGTGAACCTATAATGGGGGCCACCCCTGCCGCTTAAGTGATCAGAGCAACGTTTAACCAAATCCGGCTTCGAAACACGAGGGTCCATATATATTTCATTAGCCCAATAAAGCACGCGGACGTCTATATATAATCAACACCTCACCCCACCAGGATTCAAACCCAAAATCTGATAATTGTGACCAGGGAATGCTACCTGTGGACCACCAGGTCACTAAAAGCAGTCCTAGACACTGTTATATTTCACACAAAGCCTGTTGAACGAGCTTATGGCGCCGTGAACCTCTAATGGGGACCACCCGTGCCGCTTTGGTGATCAGAGCAACGTTTCACCAAATCCGGCTTCGAAACAGGAGGATCCATATATATTTCTTTAGCTCAATAAAGCATGCGGACTTCTACATATAATCAACACCTCACCCCACCAGGATCCGAACCCACAATCTTATAATTGTGACCGGGGAACACTACCTCTGGGCCACCAGGATATTAAAATCAGTCCTAGACTCTGTTATATTTCACACAAAGCCTGTTCAACGAGCTTATGGCACCGTGAACCTCTAATGGGAACCACCCATGCCGCTTAGGTGATCAGAGCAACGTTTACCAAATCCGACTTGGAAACATGAGGATCCATATATATTTCATTAGCCCAATAAAGCACGCGGACTTCTACATATAATCAACACCTCACCCCACCAGGATATGAACCCACGATCTTATAATTGTGACCGGAGAATGCTACCTCTGGGCTACCAGGAAAATAAAAGCAGTCCTAGACTCTGTTATATTTCACACAAAGACTGTTGAATGAGCTTATGGCGCCGTGAACCTATAATGGGGGCCACCCCTGCCGCTTAAGTGATCAGAGCAACGTTTAACCAAATCCGGCTTCGAAACACGAGGATCCATATATATTTCATTAGCCCAATAAAGCACGCGGACGTCAACATATAATCAACACCTCACCCCACCAGGATTCAAACCCAAAATCTGACAATTGTGACCAGGGAATGCTACCTGTGGACCACCAGGACACTAAAAGCAGTCCTAGACTCTGTTATATTTCACACAAAGCCTGTTCAACGAGTTATGGCGCTATGAACCTCTAATGGGGACCACCAGTGCTGCTTAGGTGTTCAGAGTAACGTTTTACCAAATCCGGCTTGGAAACACGAGGATCCATATCTATTTCATTAGCTCAATGAAGCACGCGGACTTCTACATATAATCAACACCTCAGCCCACAGGATATAAACCCACGATCTTATAATTGTGACCGGCGAACGATACCTCTGGGCCACCAGGACACTATAAGCAGTCCTAGACACTGTTATATTTCACCCAAAGCCCGTTGAACGAGCTTGTGGCGCCGTGAACCTATAATTGGGGCCACCCCTGCCGCTTAGGAGATCAGAGCAGCGTTTAACCAAATCCGGCTTCGAAACCCAAGGATCCATATATATTTCATTAGCCCAATAAAGCACGCGGACGTCTACATATAATCAACACCTCACCCCACCAGGATTCAAACCCAAAATCTGATAATTGTGACCGGGGAACGCTACCTCTGGGCTACCAGGACACTAAAAGCAGTCCTAGACTCTGTTATATTTCACACAAAGCCTGTTCAATGAGCTTATGGCGCCTTGAACCTCTAATGGGGACCACCAGTGCCGCTTAGGTGTCCAGAGTAACGTTTTACCAAATCCGGCTTCGAAACACGAGGATCCATATCTATTTCATTAGCCTAATAAAGCACGCAGATTTCTACATATAATCAACACCTCACCCCACCAGGATTCGAATCCACGATCTTATAATTGTGGCCGGGGAACGCTACCTCTGGGCTACCAGGACACTAAAAGCAGTCCTAGACACTGTTATATTTCACACAAAGCCTGTTGAATGAGCTTATGGCGCCGTGAACCTATAATGGCGGCCACCCCTGCCGCTTAAGTGATCAGAGCAACGTTTAACCAAATCCGGCTTCGAAACACGAGGATCCATATATATTTCATTAGCCCAATACACCACGCGGACTTCTACATATAATCAACACCTCACCCCTCCAGGATTCAAAACCAAAATCTTATAATTGTGACCAGGGAATGCTACCTCTGGGCCACCAGGACACTAAAAGCAGTCCTAGACTCTGGTATATTTCACACAAAGCCTGTTCAACGAGTTATGGCACCGTGAACCTCTAATTGGGACCACCAGTGCCGCTTAGGTGTTCAAAGTAACGTTTTACCAAATCCGGCTCGGAAACACGAGGATCCATATCTATTTCAGTTGCCCAATAAAGCACGCGGACTTCTACATATAATCAACACCTCACCCCACCAGGATATGAACCCACGATCTTATAATTGTGACCGGCGAATGATACCTCTGGGCCACCAGGACACTATAAGCAGTCCTAGACACTGTTATATTTCACCCAAAGCCCGTTGAACGAGCTTGTGGCGCCGTGAACCTATAATTGGGGCCACCCCTGCCGCTTAGGAGATCAGAGCAGCGTTTAACCAAATCCGGCTTCGAAACCCAAGGATCCATATATATTTCATTAGCCCAATAAAGCACGCGGACGTCTACATATAATCAACACCTCACCCCACCAGGATTCAAACCCAAAATCTAATAATTGTGACCGGGGAACGCTACCTCTGGGCTACCAGGACACTAGAAGCAATCCTAGACTCTGTTATATTTCACACAAAGCCTGTTCAACGAGCTTATGGCGCCGTGAACCTCTAATGGGGACCACCAGTGCCGCTTAGGTGTCCAGAGTAACGTTTTACCAAATCCGGCTTCGAAACACGAGGATCCATATCTATTTCATAAGCCTAATAAAGCACGCAGATTTCTACATATAATCAACACCTCACCCCACCAGGATTCGAATCCACGATCTTATAATTGTGACCGGGGAACGCTACCTCTGGGCTATCAGGACACTAAAAGCAGTCCTAGACACTGTTATATTTCACACAAAGCCTGTTGAACGTGCTTATGGCGCCGTGAACCTCTAATGTGGGCCACCCCTGCCGCTTAGGTGATCAGAGCAACGTTTTACCAAATCCGGCTTCGAAACACAAGGATCCATATATATTTCATAAGCCCAATAAAGCACGCACACTGCTTAATATAATCAACACCTCACCCCACCAGGATTCGAACCCACGATCTTATAATTGTGACCGGGGAACGCTACCTCTGGGCCACCAGGACACTAAAAGCAGTCCTAGACACTGTTATATTTCACACAAAGGCTGTTCAACGAGCTTATGGCGCCGTGAACCTCTAATGAGGACCACCCGTGCCGCTTAGGTGATTAGAGCAACGTTTTACCAAATCAGTCATGGAAACACGAGGATCCATATATATTTCATTAGCCCAATAAAGCACGCGGACTTCTACATATAATCAACACCTCACCCCACAAGGATATGAACCCAAGATCATATAATTGTGACAGGAGAATGCTACCTCTCGGCCACCAGGACAATAATAGCAGTCGTAGACTCTGCTATATTTCACACAAAGCCTGTTGAACGAGCTTATGGCGCCGTGAGCCTCAAATGGGGGCCACCCCTGCCGCTTAGGTGATCAGAGCAACGTTTTACCAAATCCGGCATCGAAAGACGAGAATCCATATATATTTCATTAGCCCAATAAAGCACGCGTACTTCTACATATAATCAACACCTCACCCCACCAGGATTCAAACCCAAAATCTTATAATTGTGACTAGGGAATGCTACCTGTGGACCACCAGGACACTAAAAGCAGTCCTAGACTCTGTTATATTTCACACAAAGCCTGTTCAACGAGCTTATGGCGCCGTGAACCTCTAATGGTGACCACAAGTGCCGCTTAGGTGTTCAGAGTAACGTTTTACCAAATCCAGCTTCGAAACACAAGGATCCATATCTATTTCATTAGCCCAATAAAGCACACACACTACTTCATATAATCAAGTCCTCACCCCACCAGGAGTCGATCCTACGATCTTATAATTGTGACCGGGGAAGGCTACCTCTAGGCAACCAGGACACTAAAAGCAGTCCTAGACGCTGTTAAATTTCACACAAAGCCTGTTCAACGAGGTTATGGCGGTGTGAACCTCTAATGAAAACCACCCGTGCCGCTTAGGTGATCAGAGGAACGTTTTACCAAATCCGGCTTCGAAACACGAGGATCCATATATATTTCATTAGCCCAATACACCACGCGGACTTCTACATATAATCAACACCTCACCCCACCAGGATTCAAACCGAAAATCTTATAATTGTGACAAAGGGAATGCTACCTCTGCGCCACCAGGACACTAAAAGCAGTCCTAGACTCTGTTATATTTCACACAAAGCCTGTTCAACGAGCTTATGGCACCGTGAACCTCTAATGGGGACCACCCATGCCGCTTAGGTGATCAGAGCAACGTTTACCAAATCCGGCTTGGAAACACGAGGATCCATATATATTTCATTAGCCCAATAAAGCACGCGGACTTCTACATATAATCAAAACCTCACCCCACCAGGATATGAACCCACGATCTTATAATTGTGACCGGAGAATGCAACCTCTGGGCCTCCAGGAAAATAAAAGCAGTCCTAGATTCTGTTATATTTCACACAAAGCATGTTGAATGAGCTTCTGGCGCCGTGAACCTCTAAGGGGGGACCCACCAGTTCCGCTAGGTGTTCAGAGTAACGTTTTTACCAAACTGCCTTCGAAACATGAGGATCCATCTATTTATTAGCCTAATAAAGCACGCGGATTTCTACATATAATCAACACCTCACCCCACCAGGATTCGAACCCACGATCTTATAATTGTGACCGGGGAATGGTACCTCTGGGCCACCAGGACACTAAAAGCAGTAATAGTCTCTGTTATATTTCACACAAAGCCTGTTGAACGAGCTTATGACGCTGTGAACCTTTAATAGGTACCACACGTGCCGCTTGGTGACCAGAGGAACGTTTTACCAAATCCGGCTACGCAACAGGAGGATCCATATATTTTTCTTTAGCCCAATAAAGCATGCGGACTTCTACATATAATCAACACCTCACCCCACCAGGATTCGAACCCAAAATCTGATAATTGTGACCAGGGAATGCTACCTGTGGGCCACCAGGACAATAAAAGCAGTCCTACACTCTGTTATATTTAACACAAAGCCTGTTGAATGAGCTTATGGCGCGGTGAACCTATAATGGGGGCCACCCCTGCCGCTTAGGTGATCAGAGCAACGTTTAACCAAATCCGGCTTCGAAACACGAGGATCCATATATATTTCATTAGCCCAATAAAGCACGCGGACGTCTAAATATAATCAACACCTCACCCGACCAGGATTCAAACCCAAAATCTGATATAATCAGACTGTAAATGCTACCTCTGGGCCACCAGGACACTCAAAAAGCAGTCCTAGACTCTGTTATATTTCACACAAAGCCTGTCTAACGAGCTTATGGCACCGTGAACCCCTAATGGGGACCACCCATGTCGCTTTTTTAGGGAGATCAGAGCAACGTTTACTCAAATCCGCTTGGAAACACGAGGATCCATATATATATTTCATTAGCCCAATAAAGCAATGCACACTACTTCATATAATCAACACCTACCCCGCCAGATTCGAACCCACGATCTATAATTCAGACCGGGAATGCCACTCTGGGGCCACCAGGACACTAAAAGGTAATAGACTTGCTATATTTCACACAAAGCCTGCTGAATGCTTTATGACGCCAGAACCTTAATAGGTGCACCACACGCGCTGGTAACCAGAGGAACGGGTTTGGTCAAATCCGGCTTCGAAACACGAGGATCCATATATATTTCATTAGCTCAATAAAGCACGCACACTTCTACATATATTCAACACCTCACCCCACCAGGATTCGAACCCAAAATCTGATAATTGTGACTGGAGAACGCTACCTCTGGGCCACCAGGACAGTAAAAGCAGTCCTAGACTCTGTTTTATTTCACACAAATCCTGTTCAATGAGCTTATGGTGCCGTGAACCTCTAATGGGGACAACCCGTGCCGCTTAGGTGATCAGAGCAACGTTTTACCAAATCCGGCTTCGAAACACGAGGATCGATATATATTTCATTAGCCCAATAAAGCACGCATATTTCTACATATAATCAACACCTCACCCCACCAAGATTCGAACCCACGATCTTATAATTGTGACCGGGGAACGCTACCTCTGGGCCACCAGGACACTAAAAGCAGTCCTAGACTCTGTTATATTTCACACAATGCCTGTTCAACGAGCTTATGGCGCCGTGAACCTGTAATGGGGACCACCAGTGCCGCTTAGGTGTTCAGAGTAACGTTTTACCAAATCAGGCTTCGAAACACGAGGATCCATATATATTTCATTTGCCTAATAAAGCACACGGGCTTCTACATATAATCAACACCTCACCCCACCAGGATTTGTACCCACGATCTTATAATTGTGACCGGGGAACACTACCAGTCTGGGCCACCAGGACACTATAAGCAGTCCAAAACACTGTTATATTTCACACAAAGCCTGTTCAACGAGCTTATGGCACTGTGAACCTGTAATGGGGACCACCTGTGCCGCTTAGGTGATCAAAGCAACGTTTAACCAAATCAGGCTTCGAAACCCAAGGATCCATATATATTTCATTAGCCCAATAAAGCACGCGGACGTCTACATATAATCAACACCTCACCCCACCAGGATTCAAACCCAAAAACTGATAATTGTGACTAGGGAATGCTACCTGTGGACCACCATGACAATAAAAGCAGTCCTAGACTCTGTTATATTTCACACAAAGTCTGTTGAACGAGCTTATGGCGCCGTGAACCTCTAATGGGGACCACCCGTGCCGCTTAGGTGATCAGAGCAACGTTTTACCAAATCCGGCTTCGAAACACTAGGATTCATATTTATTTCATTAACCCAATAAAGCACGCACACTTCTACATATAATCAACACCTCACCCCAACAGGATTCGAACCCACGATCTTATAATTGTGATCGGAGAACGCTACCTCTGGGCCACCAGGACACTAAAAGCAGTCCTAGACTCTGTTATATTTCACACATAGCCAGTTCAACGAGCTTATGGCGCCGTGAACCTCTAATGGGGACCACCAGTGCCGCTTAGGTGTTCAGAGTAACGTTTTACCAAATCCGGCTTCGAAACACGAGGATCAATATCTATTTCATTAGCCTAATAAAGCACGCGGATTTCTACATATAATCAACACCTCACCCCACCAGGATTCGAACCCACAATCTTATAATTGTGACCGGAGAATGGTACCTCTAGGCCACCAGGACACTAAAAGCAGTCCTAGACTCTGTTATATTTCACACAAAGCCTGTTCAACGAGCTTATGGCACTGTGAACCTCTAATGGGGACCACCCGTGCCGCTCAGGTGATCAGAGCAACGTTTTACCAAATGCTGATTGGAAACACGAGGATCCATACATATTTCATTAGCCCAATAAAGCACGCGGACGTCTACATATAATCAACACCTCACCCCACCAGGATTCGAACCCAAGATCTGATAATTGTCACCAGGGAATGCTACCTGTGGACCACCAGGACACTAAAAGCAGTCTTAGACTCTGTTATATTTCACACAAAGCCTGTTCAACGAGCTTATGGCGCCGTGAACCTGTAATGGGGACCACCAGTGCCGCTTAGGTTTTCAGAAAAACGTTTTACCAAATCCGGCTTCGAAAGACGAGGATCCATATCTATTTCATTAGCCCAATAAAGCAGGCACATTTCTACATATATTCAACACCTCACCCCACCAGGATTCGAACCCACGATCTTATAATTGTGACCGGGGAACGCTACCTCTGGGCCACCAGGACACTAAAAGCAGTCCTAGACTCTGTTATATTTCAAACAAAGCCTTTTCAACGAGCTTATGGCGCCGTGAACCTCTAATAGGGACCACCAGTGCCGCTTAGGTGTTCAGAGAAACGTTTTACCAAATCCGGCTTCGAAACACGAGGATCCATATCTATTTCATTAGCCTAATATAGCAAGTAGATTTGTACATATAATCAACACCTCACCCCACCAGGATTCGAATCCACGATCTTATAATTGTGACCGGAGAATGCTGTACCCTCTGGGCCTCCAGGAAAATAAAAGTGTCCTAGACTTCTGTTATATTTCACACAAAGCCTGTTGAATGTTTCTAGGCGCCGCGGAACCTCTAATGGGGACCACCAGTTCTCGCTTTTTAGGTGTCTTGTAGAGAGTAACGTTTCAACAACCGCTTCGAAACATGAGGATCCACATATCTATTTCATTAGCCTAATAAAGCACCAGATTTCTACATATAATCAACACCTCACCCCACCAGGATTCGAACTAATGATCTTATAATTGTGACCGGGGAACGCTACCTCTGGGCTACCAGGACACTAAAAGCAGTCGTAGACACTGCTATATTTCACACAAAGCCTCTTGAACGAGCTTATGGCGCCGTGAACCTCTAATGGGGGCCACCCTTGCCGCTTAGGTGATCAGAGCAACGTTTTACCAAATCCTGCTTCGAAAGACGAGAATCCATATATATTTCATTAGCCCAATAAAGCACGCACACTACTTCATATAATCAACACCTCACCCCGCCAGGATTCGAACCCACGATCTTATAATTGTGACCGGGGAACGCTACCTCTGGGCCACCAGGACACTAAAAGCAGTAATAGACTCTGTTATATTTCACACAAAGCCTGTTGAACGAGCTTATGACGCTGTGAACCTTTAATAGGTACCACACGTGCGGCTTGGTGACCAGAGGAACGTTAAACCAAATCCGGCTACGAAACACGAGGATATATATATATTTCTTTAGCCCAATAAAGCATGCGGACTTCTACATATAATCAACACCTCACCCCACCAGGATTCGAACCCAAAATCTGATAATTGTGACCAGGGAATGCTACCTGTGGGCCACCAGGACAATAAAAGCAGTCCTAGACTCTGTTATATGTAACACAAAGACTGTTGAATAAGCTTATGGCGCCGTGAACCTATAATGGGGGCCACCCCTGCCGCTTAGGTGATCAAAGCAACGTTTAACCAAATCCGGCTTTGAAACACGAGGATCCATATATATTTCATTAGCCCAATAAAGCACGCGGACGTCTACATATAATCAACACCTCACCCCACCAGGATTCAAACCCAAAATCTGATAATTGTGACCAGGGAATGCAACCTGTGGACCACCAGGACACTAAGAGCAGTCCTAGACTCTGTTATATTTCACACAAAGCCTGTTCAACGAGCTTATGGCGCCGTGAACCTGTAATAGGGACCACCAGTGCCGCTTAGTAGTTCAGAGTAACGTTTTACCAAATCCGGCTTCGAAACACGAGGATCGATATATATTTCATTAGCCCAATAAAGCACGCATATTTCTACATATAATCAACACCTCACCCCACCAAGATTCGAACCCACGATCTTATAATTGTGACTGGGGAACGCTACCTCTGGGCCACCAGGACACTAAAAGCAGTCCTAGACGCTGTTATATTTTACACAAAGCCTGTTGAACGAGCTTATGGCTCCGTGAACCTCAAATGGGGACCACCCGTGCCACTTAGGTGGTCAGAGCAACGTTTTACCAAATCCGGCATCGAAACACAAGGATCCATATATATTTCATTTGCCTAATAAAGCACACGGGCTTCTACATATAAACAACACCTCACTCCACCAGGATTTCAACCCACGATCTTATAATTGTGACTGGGGAACACAACCAGTCTGGGCCACCAGGACACTATAAGCAGTCCAAAACACTGTTATATTTCACACAAAGCCTGTTCAACGAGCTTATGGCACTGTGAACCTCTAATGGGGACCACCCGTGCCACTTAGGTGATCAGAGCAACGTTTAACCAAATCCGGCATCGAAACCCAAGGATCCATATATATTTCATTAGCCCAATTAAGCACGCGGACGTCTACATATAATCAACACCTCACCCCACCAGGATTCAAACCCAAAAACTGATAATTGTGACCAGGGAATGCTACCTGTGGACCACCAAACAATAAAAGCTGTCCTAGACTCTGTTATATTTCACACAAAGCCTGTTGAATGAGCTTATGGCGCCGTGAACCTCTAATGGGGACCATCCGTGCCGCTTAGGTGATCAGAGCAACGTTTTACCAAATCTGACTTCGAAACACGAGAATTCATATCTATTTCATTAACCCAATAAAGCACGCACACTTCTACATATAATCAACACCTCACCCCACCAGGATTCGAACCCACGATCTTATAATTGTGACCGCGGAACACTACCAGTCTGGGCCACCAGGACACTATAAGCAGTCCAAAACACTGTTATATTTCACACAAAGCCTGTTGAACGAACTTATGGCGCCGTGAACCTCTAATGGGGGCCACCCCTGACCGCTTAGGTGATCAGAGCAACGTTTTACCAAATCCGGCTTCGAAACACGAGGATTCATATCTATTTCATTAGCCCAATAAAGCACGCACACTTCTACATATAATCAAGACCTCACCCCACAAGGATTCGAAACCACGATCTTATAATTGTGACCAAGGAATGATACCTCTGGGCCACCAGGACACTAAAAGCAGTTCTAGACTCTGTTATATTTCACACAAAGCCTGTTCAACGAGCTTATGGCACTGTGAACCTCTAATGGGGACCACCGTGCCGCTCAGGTGATCAGAGCAACGTTTTACCAAATGCTGATCGAAACACGAGGATCCATATATATTTCATTAGCCCAATAGAGCACGCGGACGTCTACATATAATCAACACCTCACCCCACCAGTATTCGAACCCAAGATCTGATAATTGTCACCAGGGAATGCTACCTGTGGACCACCAGAACACTAAAAGCAGTCTTCGACTCTGTTATATTTCACACAAAGCCTGTTCAACGAGCTTATGGCGCCGTGAACCTGTAATGGTGACCACCAGTGCCGCTTAGGTTTTCAGAGTAACGTCTTACCAAATCCGGCTTCGAAACAAGAGGATCCATATCTATTTCATTAGCCCAATAAAGCACGCACACTTCTACATATATTCAACACCGCACCCCACCAGGATTCGAACCCACGATCTTAGAATTGTGACCGGGGAACGCTACCTCTGGGCCACCAGGACACTAAAAGCAGTCCTAGACTCTGTTATATTTCACACAAAGCCTGTTCAACGAGCTTATGGCGCCGTGAACCTTTAATAGGTACCACACGTGCCGCTGGGTGACCTGAGGAACGTTTTACCAAATCCGGCTACGAAACACGAGGATCCATATATATTTCTTTAGCCTAATAAAGCATGCGGACTTCTACATATAATCAACACATCACCCCACCAAGATTCGAACCCACGATCTTATAATTGTGACCGGAGAATGCTACCTCTGGGCCACCAGGACAATAAAAGCAGTCCTAGACTCTGTTATACTTCACAGAAAGCCTGTTGAATGAGCTTATGGCGCCGTGAACCTATAATGGGGGCCACCCCTGCCGCTTAGGTGATCAGAGCAACGTTTAACCAAATCCGGCTTCGAAACACGAGGATCCATATATATTTCATTAGCCCAATAAAGCACGCGGACGTCTACATATAATCAACACCTCACCCCACCAGGATTAAAATCCAAAATCTGATAATTGTGACCAGGGAATGCTACCTGTGGACCACCAGGACACTAAAAGCAGTCCTAGACTCTGTTATATTTCACACAAAGCCTGTTCAACGAGCTTATGGCGCCGTGAACCTGTAATGGGGACCACCCGTGACGCTTAGATGTTCAGAGTAACGTTTTACCAAATCCAGCTTCGAAACATGAGGATCCATATCTATTTCATTAGCCCAATAAAGCACGCACACTTCTACATATAATCAACACCTCACCCCACCAGGATTCGAACCCACGATCTTATAATTGTGACAGATGAACACTACCTCTGGGCTACCAGGACACTAAAAGCAGTCCTAGACTCTGTTATATTTCACATAAAGCCTGTTCAACAAGCTTATGGCGCCGTGAACCTCTAATGGGGACCACCAGTGCCGCTCAGGTGTTCAGAGTAACGTTTTACCAAATCCGGCTTCGAAACACGAGGATCCATATCTATTTCATTAGCCTAATAAAGCACGCGGATTTCTACATATAATCAACACCTCACCCCACCAGGATTCGAACCCACGATCTAATAATTGTGACCGGGGAATGGTACCTCTTGGCCACCAGGACACTAAAAGCAGTCCTAGACTTG